>NC_057801.1:10154038-10454038 GCF_018294505.1 Triticum aestivum | reverse complement strand
ATTGTGGGCATGTTGAAGGCAACATTTACGTGGTTGATTTCTCGAAATAAAGCACTTGGCATGAGAGATGCCTAATGGCCATAGCCGACTTGGGGTGGTTGTGGCACCACAAGCTAGTCCACGTTAGTGTGAGAAATCTACAAATTTGAACACATTCTTGGACTAATCGTGTCTCCTTTGAGAAATTTAGTGTTTGTAGTGATTGTATTGCCGGAAAGATAATTTGGGTGGTTGTGACAACTAGAACTTTGGGCCTCCTTCATATGGATCTCTTTGGGCCTCCAAAATACGATAGCCTTGGCGGAAACAATAATTATAGTCTTGACATTGTGGATGACTTCTCAAAGTACACTTTGGTGTTCATTCTTCGATCCATGGATGATACTCAAGATACATTCAAGACTTTTGCCAAGCAAGCTCAACACAAATTTCATGGGACAATCTTGGCAATAAGAATTGTTAACGACACTGAGTTGAAGAAGGGATACATCATCTTAAATTTTACACCATAAAATGTGTACAAAGGATCAATTGGTACCAAAGTAATATTGTAATACTTTGCTACATGTCATAAAGCCTCTATTTTCTAAAAGTGACAATTTTGAGACATTGTTTAAGTAGCATACTGGCATGATGCACGGAGAGTCTCTCCAATGTTAAGCTATGTCATTGATCATGGCTCCACAGGCGGCGACGTCAAAATTCTATCCTTTGCATTCATTGCCTACGCAAGCAAAAAAATTTTAAAAAACATAAACACTGTCAGCCGCCCAAAACAAATCTGAAGGCACAAGAAGAAACTAAATTAACTAAGTGTGTAATTAAGAGTAAACCATATATAAGCTTACTTGTTTATCCCAATCAGTGTTGCCAAAGGAAATGAAAAGAAGCAACAACGTCTGTGTCACCAATCCGCTCAATATTCCCAACCAAAGCCCCTGCATGCACAGAAGCTTGTTTATACCGACAAAGTGATCACCCAAATATAACACCACCACCACCACCAATTATTATTATTATTATTATTATTATTATTATTATTATTATTATTATTATTATTATTACTATTACTATTATTATAGTACTACTGCCTCCATTCCGGTTTATTAGGTTTGCATGTATCCCTAGATTGACAACTAGACCGACGTAATACAAGTTAAATGTCACAGAAAGAGTATCATTAGAAACTTTGAATTGTATATTTTCTAATGTTTATAATTTTTTGGCCTATACAAGTCATATTGTATCTGTCAAATTATTGATTTAGGAATACATGCAGGACTAATAAACCGGAAAGGAAGTAATATGTTGGTACTACACTATTAATGTTCATGCTGCTATACTAGTCTCCCTGTAAGGAGACTAGGAATATATATATACATACCTTTCCACCAAGATGGCACTTGAAGGTGAAAACTAGTGCTGCAGGGATACCAACTAGATAATACGCAATGAAATTAACAAAAGCGCCAATCTTCTGTTGTCCACAGCCCCGAACTATACCTGTAAAATTAACATAACCCTTTACTCGGTGTGCCAATTTGTGCCACACCTATAGACATGTTTCCGGTAAAAAAAAGTACAACTACACGAACTAAAAAACTCATCAAACTTTAGTCCCCATTTGGAACACATGAACTTGAAACGTGCGAATAAGAAAACCGTTGAAATTGAGATGGCGTGTATCAGAAATTCCAAGAGAAACTAAAACCATGAAAAACCCTAACACTCTCTTTTTGATGCAGTCACAAAGAGAAGAAAACATGAGGGAAAACATCATGTTTGGTTTCCTCTAAAATTCCTATGTAACTACAAGCAATTTTAAAAGAAAGCAGGAAGGTAATTCTTTCGTTCCAAATGGCGCCAAAGAAACATTTCTTGCAGGAATAATATTTCTAAAATTCCTACCGTATATATGTTTTGTCTATGTATGCTCTAAACGGGGCCACACAAAATCAAAGGCTCTTGATTAGCTCCACGTGACGTCTCACTTTGAGTGAGTCCAACCTATCCACGTATGCATCAATAATTAATTGTTCAGCCCCGGACCTCCCCTGCCCGTGGAGGATACTACGATGGGGTGCAGGCCGCGGCGAAGGTGGCATCATGCATGCCGGCGAGCCAGCATGCAGCTAGCGCTCTGACTGCGTCGTTCCGATTATCACAACGCAGTTTTTATCCTATCTTGTCCCCATGTCGGAAGACTGTGTCTTGTCAAGAGCTCCGGCGATGTACTGACGGGGACCACGGTGACGAAAGGAGCGACGTCTTTTGGCAGGGTTCGCCGGTGCGGCGGAAGGCCTGAGAGACTTGTAATCTAAGTGGGCGAAAAGGAATCCCAAAGAATAATATAGTTTACTTACTCCTACCTGCATGCTAGGCTAAGGATAACTGATCCCATTCTAACTAAGCTAACCACGAATTCCATAGATTTGTTTGCCCCCAGTCAAAATGATGGGGCGGTACATACGAACCAAGGAAGTAAAGTACGTATATATACTGGTGTGAAATGTATAATTTTTGTTTACTAGCTAGTCAAACTGTGCAGTAAATAAAGCCTTGTTCCACAACATGCATGACATGACATGCAATCATATATACCTGAGAGGACGTACTGGAGGCCGTCGAAGAGGACGGAGACGGCGAGGATGAGCATCATGGTGGCGACGTAGGAGACCACCTCCTGGTCCTTGCTGTATGCACGGCCCCACACTTTGTGCACCAGAACCAGGAGGAGCCCCTCCGACGTGCCCACCAGAAACGCCAGCACTATCACCACGCGGGCCGCCAGAAGCGCCGCCCGGGGCCGCCCCGCTCCGAGCTCGTTGGACACGCGCGTGCTTATGGCCGAAGAGAGCCCATTCGGGACCGTGCACACCAAGGAGTTGGTGTTCAAGCTGCACCGTGAAGCACCGGAGATACGTACATCAAGCAAGCAGCGATCATCCATGCATGGACATGGAGTGGAGATCAATCTATCCATCACAAAGAGAGAAGGAAGATCAACTTATAGTATACCAGATGGAGAGGACGGCTGTCTCGAGCTTGGGGTTGGGGAGAAGGCCGGACAGTATCACCATCACCTCGAACGACCACCACTCCATGCTGCAAATTTTCCAGAGATCAATTTTAATAAATTCCACAGAATTGCATTTGTGGTGGTTCATAAGTTCACTATACTTCGGTAGCTCTGAACTCTGATACAAGTGAGTATACTGACCAGACCATGAGTGCGGATGGCACGGCGAGCTTCAAGAAGGGGATGAGGCCGTGGAATGCCTCGAAAGAGAACCCCGTCCAGCTCTTGTTGCACGACGGCGAAACCCTGACGTAGACGGCCAGTATGGAGACGTTGGTGAGGTACGACACGGCGTTGGCCAGCGCCGCCCCTCTGATCCCCAGCCGCAGCCTGTACACCAGCGCCCAGCACACCAGCACGTGGCTCACCGCGGTGGCGCCGGAGCTCAGCATCACCGGCACCACCAGCTTCTGCGCCTGCAGGAACCGCACGTGGCACTGCAGCCACCCGTAGAAGAAGAGCGCCGGGATCATCCACCGGATGTACGTCCCCGCCCCCGCCGCGATCTCTGGGTCCTGCCCCAGGTGCAGCAGGATCGCGCCGGTGTTCGCCCACACCGCGGCGATCGGCAGGCTCGCCAGGCCCAGCACCAGCATCGCCCTCTGCTTGTACACTCCCAGCATGTGGTGCTCGCTCGCCCCGAAGGCCTGCCCGCACAGGGTGTCCAGGGCGAACGACATGCCGGTCTGCCATGGTTCGATCGACAAGGTAAGTGCAGAGTGGAAGAAGAGCATGCATGCATGTGCGCCGTATCGTATGTGAATGTGAGCTTAACTAGCTCGAGTAGTAGAGTACCAGGAAGCTGAAGCCGGTGACGATGGCGAATGAGCTGGCCATGGAGGCGCTGGCCAGCGCGAGCTCGCCGAGGTGCCCCACGAACATCACGGAGATCATCTGGATGACGCTCTGCAGCAGGCATCCCACGATGAGCGGCCCGGCGAGGCGGAGCTGTCTCTTGGCCTCGCTCGTCGCCAGCACTAGGTTCACGGCCACGGCCGTGCCTTTGGCACTGGGGAGCGCCGGCTCCATGCTTAACTCCATGGATCCGCTCTTGGTGCTTCCGCTGGGGAGCTACCTCGGCTCACTCGGTCAGCGTCTCCGTCTCTGCTTTTGAAGCTAAAAGATTGCTGATGCCACACAGTATGTAACGGAAGAAAAAATTGATCTATATATTAGAAAAAAAAAAGGACGGCTGAGATTCACCAACGGAGTGTTAAGATGTACGTATATGGCTGAACAGTTCATTTACATGGAGGCTTTTCGGAAATGTTATCTCTCAAACTTTTGCCCGGAGGCCAACCTTGGCGAACGTCATCCCCGCCGTCGCACAGATCTTAGCGGAAGCCCAATGCCACGTTAATTCCCTGGAGGCGTTCACTCTGAACAGCGAACGGGTGGACGTTCCTTCTTTTTCTCAAAAAAAAAAAAACGATGCGCATTTGGAGGGAGTCGAACTAGCCATCTATGTGCACTCACCATTCAGCTGAAGCTAGGGTTTGTGAACACTTGCGTTCAAACTTTTTTTCTGTATTTGAGTAAACTGCGCCCAAGATGAGCGAACACATTTGTTTTAGACAAGATGAGCAAACACATGGAAAAATAAAGATTGCTGGATAGTAGGCTTCAGCCCACTGTCGGATGCATGAAGGCGAGTGCGAGTTCAGACTCGCCATAGGCGGCATATAGCTTGCGGGGTTTCCTTGGCATATGAACACAAATATTCCCCCGAAAATTAAAGATGCAAGTTTCATCGAAAATCCATAGCATTGTCCACAAAACAATCAAGATGAGTACTGATAGTCAATCAAACAAAAAGAGACGAGTTCGGGTCGTCAATCAAAAGAAAAAAAAAATATGAGTACTAATTGTAAAGTTTCCGTCTGAAAGACACAATATTGCATGTTCAGATAAAGAAACAAAATTAACCATAACTAAAATCATTTGAGAGGCACAAGGGTAATAGGATTCAATGGCATAGGCAGCACCGGCCGACCACGAACACCAAGGCGTGTTGCCGGTGCCGATGCCTGGAGCCCATTTTGACGGCTATCGAGGAGCACACAAAGAGCAAACTTTAAGAGGGGTTTATAGATGAACGGGCGGGGAACTTGGAACCTGCATGAGTTGTTTCTTTTCTTCATTTTTCCACTAGTTCTCGTCTTTCTTCTTCCACTTTTTCCGCTGGTTTTTCTTCTTTCATTTCTCTTATTTGTTTTTTATATTTTACTTTGTTTCCTTTGTTTTGTTCATCTTTTTTCCTTCCTATAGTTTTCAATACATTAACATTTTTGCAAACATGTGATGAACATTTTAACAAATACGAGATCATTTTTTATATAAATACGTGAGTATTTTTTTTACAAATACTCGATAATATTCTTTATAAATACATGACAAATTTTTTTTAATACGTGTTGAACATTTTGCAGATTTGTGAAGATTCTGTTCTAACACATGAAAAACATATTATATATAATCAATAGTTTTTATTACATAATATATTTTCAAAATCATTAATAATTTCTTTTAGAATCTACATGATAACATTTTTTCACAGTATTTGAATAAGGTTACCGGAGATGGATTCGGCCTAGATCAAATATGTGTAGGCGATTTGTCCAGCAGGTGGGTTCTTATAACCACCCCTACATTAGTGACGGTTTCAATTCAATTACAATCATGTCACCACTCAAAATTCGTGTCAATCCTAGACTCGCCTTAAACGATGCTGGATAGGGGGGCGGGGAGGGGGTGTTTTTCCGCCTTTGGGTGTTTGGGTGTCTCATTTTGTCACATTAGGTCCAGACATGCCCAAAAGATGAATTATTGTTCTATTTTGAAATTTTGCGCAGTGTCCTACCAAGGTTGAAGTGCCCGCAGTCTCCTTAGGACAATTGGGAAGTTACATTTAGGGAATATGGTGGGACGATACTTTCTAGACCCGTATCCTTATAAGCATCAACGTTTGTAGCCTCATTTCACATGCTAGGGAGGACATGTCTCTAAGTAAGGATACCGACAGTCGGAGGAGAGGGACTTTGTCGGTGATTAAGGGTGCCAGGTTGGAGGAGAGTGTCTTGCGGGCATATTTTAACCAAGTCAACCAAAAATAGTGTCTAGAGGCCAGGACCGACATGTCCATTGTTCCCGAGTACACACCCGAACGGATTGAGTGTGTTATTACTTCGGAAGCTATCAACCCATACGCTAGCTTTTCGTAGATTAGATCTACGCCATTGTAATCGATCTTGTTTATCATCAAAGATACATAGGCAGAAGATATGACTTTTACCCATCCGGGTCTGGACCTGGGTAAAACCGCTGTGTCACCCAGATTCTTTTGGACAGCACTCATCTATCTACTACTTTTGATGATTGCGGTGCATTAGTCTTTAACACATTGGCGGAAAAAAAACACTCACCACCTTCAACACAGACATGAAAGTAAGAACATTATAATTAATCTTGATCAGGCAGGACATAAGGATTGTTGATCACCGGTTCCACCCGAAAATGCAACTCAAAAGACATGCATCTAGTACCTAGCAGTTCGTACCCTGGCATGAGATGGATCATATAGTGGGATCATCTTTTCTTGACGTGGCCAGCGGATTGTATCTCGGCCGGAGGCGAGGAGGACGGCAATCAGGCTGACGGGTGGATGGTTCCTTGGATCGTTTCTTGACGCCCGGGCCGGCAGCTGCTCGTAGGCCTCACCTAGGTCTGTCCATCACGGCGGCCGCTGGTACCTGGTAGACGATGTTGTTGGGTTTAGCCTTAGTTTCCCTCTCTCTCTCTCTCTCTCTCTCTCTCTCTCTCTCTCTCACCGGACTGGAGGTAGAAGAAAGAGGAGCACAGAAGAAGAAGGAAGCTCAAACTCCACACCGGATACGTGACCAGTTGTAGTCTAGCTAGCGAACTAGGCGCTCACCCGGCGACCCGGCCACTTTCGTGCATGGGGCCATGCATGCAGCTCCTCCACGAGACCCGACCTCCACGCCTCGCTGTGCTGCATGCACGCGCGCGCTAAACCGCTCGGCCTCGCGCACGACGCGCACAAACACGCTGGACGCGGGCAGCCCAACAGATGGACGCTACTGCCTAACAGCCACGAGCGCACACACACAACTAACGCACACCTACGACCAGACCCGACTCCGCGGAGCGCGGACTAGACCTGCCGCCCCTACGCCGGAGTCGATCGACCTGGCGCATGCATGCACGCCGGTCGCCACCGTGTCTGGGTCACGGCCTATTCCCAACAGATGGTGCTCACCTCGATGATCGATCTGGTTCCTGAGCGCGCGCCGGCGTGCATGCAAGGCATGCTGTGCAACCAACAAGGAAGGAGGGAGGGCGGGAAGAGAAACGGCAGGAGCTAGAAGCTGGATGGCGGAGGTGGTTTCCGTGGACATTTTTTTAAAAGTTTCAATTGTTTTCTTCTTCTTATTGAGATACATATTTCAATTTCTAGAACAGTTGAAAGGGGCAAAAATAACACCAGCTAGATGTATAGAAGTACTCCCTCCGTCCCATAATATAAAACGTTTTTTGACACTACACTAGTGTTAAAATATGTCATACATTATGGAACGGATGGAGTAGTAGTTAACAGAAGCTGATGCTAAGGGCATCTCCAAGGCAGGCTTGTAAACCCCCCGCAATCGTCCGGATCGCGAAAACCATCCAATGCGGTCCTGTATCGGTCCGCGGGGCGGTCCGAACGCGATTTCTCCCGCAAAACGGAGACAAAAGTGGGGGAGGTTTGCAGGAGTCCGGACATGCGAAACGTATGAATCCGACACTCCTGGCCCACCCAAAAACCCTTCCCGGACCCGCGACTCCATCCTCCCCATTTTCTCTCCTTCCTTCTTTCTCTCTTGCCGTCACAGCCACTCCACCACCGCGGCCACCACGCCACATCCCTGCCGAAAATCTGCGTCTCCGTCACCTCCGACGATCAAGTAGGGCTCCCCGCAGCTTCTCCTCCATCTCCGTTCAACCCCCTGTCGTCTGATCGCCCCGCCAGGTACCATCATTTACCATGCCCGACAACTGTTCGATGAATGCCGGAGCTAAAAACAGTTTTTCCCTAGCAGCTCAAGGAAGATACAAAATTTTAACTAGCGCTGCATGCTTTGGTTGCTTTGGTGTCATGGATAACAAATAAGGTCTGCAAGTTGAATATTAAGCGTCGCTTTGGTGTCACGGATAACATTTCTTGACATGAGATAGATAGATTGCAACAGATGCAAATGAAATGCTTGCAAGTTGGAATGATATAACACCGGAAGAAGATGCATTTCACCACAGGATTAGCACCAAGCAAGCTTAATATCCTCGGATTTAAAGACCCTACAATGACACTAAAGTTGACTACTAGGTAGGATAGGACTACCATCAAAGACGGACTGCATCTGCTAATAAACATCACCCAGATAGAGTACTTAGTTTCAGCTGCAACTCCAAAATATGCAACCACGAACTGCCTTGAGTGCTGGAGCTAATCACACCAATGCGTCGGACCAAGGGGAGAGCTTGTCGATGCGGATGTGCAGAGGAACTTCCATGGACGCAGCCCCGTCCCCTGCTGCTGCATTTTCAGCTTCGACAGTTAACATCCTACAAGGTCCCTCCCATTTAGGAATCCTAGCAAGAACAACAGCAGCCGAGCAAGCCTAATAAGAAAATTAACATTCCACCACTATCCGCTCACATTATGCCTCCTAAATTAAATTTGAGAGAAAATATGCACTGTGCAATGTGTGCTAAAATACCATTTCCCTACGACGGGCTAGCTACCTGCCACATTCAGTTTTCATACAAACAATCAAGATCCTACCAAGTGACATTTGTTCATCCTCGCAAGAACTACAGCAGTCAAATAAGTAAAATGAACAGCCAAGCGATCGACATGAACAGGCCAAGTAGGATTACTAGTTACCACTTACCAGTGATCAGCTGCATATATAGCGTACAGCCGGGCACTTGTTGCCGTGGCTCGCCTTGACCTCCTTGTCGATGCGGAGACGGATGACGATCCCTCCTCCATCCGGCGCCGGCACGTCGGACGGCACCGGCAGGTACCTGCCACCCGCGCCCATGGCCGCCTCCTCCGACGGCACCGGGCAGCTCTCCACCTTGGCGTCCAGCATCAGGACGTCCATGTGGCAGGTGTCCGTGTCCACGGGCGCGTGCACCCACACCTTGCACCTGTACCAGCCTTCCTCCTCCGCGGGCGCGGCCACGCGCACCACCTTGACGCCGCGCTCGCTCGCCACGAGCAGGAACAGCTGCTCCCCGTCCTCCGCGGCCAGCAGCCGCCACCCCTGCTCCACCGCCTGCATCTGGATCTCGAGCACGGACCCGTAGGCGATGTCGGTCACTTGCCACTGGTGGCGCTCGGCGAGGTGGCCGCGGAGCGCGGGCGGGGCGCCGAGGAAGCCGCATCCGGGCTCGGGGCAGCGGCACGGAGCGTGCGGGCACACCAGCCGGTGGTCGCCCGCCATGCAGTACACCACGGAGCTACCGCAGCCGTACGCCTGGTTGGGGCAGGGCACCCTTACCGCCAGGAGGTAGCGGTCGGCCGCGTCGTCGCGCTCGTACGCGCCGTCGCACGCCGGGCACTTGTTGGCCAGGTTCGCGGCGCAGGGGCCGCACGCCGCGTGCTTCGCCGGGCACTGCACAAGAAGCAAAATTATTGTGTGTGTATGAGACGGCAAGGAGTGACCGGTAAGGAGCAAAGATGATCCATTTTACTGTACGTACCTGGAAGACGGGAGGCTTGAGCGGCAAGGAGCAGACGGGGCAGTCCAGCAGGGACTTGTCGAAGTCGACGGCGATCTCCACTCTTGGGGCGGCGGCGGCGGCGGGCACCATCACCGTCGCTGCGGTCTCCCCGTCTTCCTCCTTGAGCTGGACACCGTCTTCACCGAGAGGGACGCCGGCGTCCGGCGGCAACACCCAGTTGTCCTTGCCGCCGCGAGTGCGAACCATCTTGTTCGCCGGCGCGGCGCAGAGGAGGGGAAGGGGAATGCGGGCGCGAGGAGTGGGAGAATGGGGAAGGGGAATGCGGCGGGGAGGAAGAAGTTGTTGTGACTCTGGATGAGCGGAGCAGAGCACGGGAGGAGAGCGAATGGGTGTGCAGAGCAGTTTTGCATCAAATCGGCAAGCCATGGGCGGTGGTGGTGGTGGGGTGGGGGAGTGGCCACGTGAAGGAGAGACAGACAGACAGAGACATCGTCCGCTCCTCCTTTTAAATTTTGATTTTTGAAGCCTTGCCCGCGAAAACCTCTGCCTTCTCATTTTCATTTCCCCCCAAACTTCATTTTTTCTTTCGGATTCTCATTTCCCCTAAACTTCATTGGATTTCATTTAATCTTCCCTCAGTCCCATAACGCGTCAAAAATGCTCCTATATTATGGGACGGAGGGAGTATTTAAAAGAAAAAGAAAATAGTTGTCCTTCCACTCTATTTCAGCCTGTGTACAGACATCTCCCCAGTTGGGCTGCCTCTAGCCGGCCCAAACAGGCACCTGATAAGCCAGTAAACCTCCAGTTGCGGTGCAGCGTTGTCCTACCGCATGCCCTATCCATCGCGCGGGGTTTCCTCGATAATTTGGATAATAATATTAGACAAGAGCTTTGGGCGTTTAATGACTACACCTCATGAATCTCCAAGAATAGCAGAAGAGTATGCCAGCTAGCAGAGAGTGAAAACATTTGCTTTTTCGGTTACCCCTCCTGATTTTGTGAACAGCGTGTGTGCTTCACGTGGCCACGACATCTGTGAATTCTCCGATGTTATGGTAGGAAGGGTGCACGCACAATCCAGAAGGGCCCTTAAATGCGCAAAGAGGCAATTTTTGGTTGCGCCTCCCAATTTTCTGCTCGGCAAGGAGATTCATATGGCTCACGAAATCCTTTGTCAACAAATTGGCGCTCATATTTTAGTAGGGCGGATGTATGCATAATCAAGAGAGGTGATAAAATCCTAAAAATAACCTATGACACCCCATCGGCCATATGAATTGCCCACGTGCAGCAGCTACGGCACACCACCGCCGACCACCCATCTCTGTCATCGGGCACCGTCTCCGGACAAAGACCACCACGCGGTGCTGCTCCTCCGAGAAGAAGATGCCGCCACACTTCGATAACCGGGAGGGGGAAGCGGTGGCAGATCATTTTCCGCGTTGCGGCAGCCTAGTTAGGGCTGTGAAAAAAATCCATGGTATTTTTCTCCACGAACGAACGGCACCAACACATAGCATCCATGGCATGACATCGCCTCGCCGGACCGATTTTCACCGGCCGTGTGATACCGTCATGGGAACGAGACAGGCACCATCACCTCACAGCTAGCACTGCACTCGTTGCAGGGTCAAGCATCAAAAAGAAAGGTAAAATGCTTTGCACTAGCCACTCACGCCGTGGCTTGCATTGCCGTTTCCGTGCAAAAGCATGGATGCACACTCTTTCAAGAACTACTTCCATACATCTATCTGGTGCTTTTCTCTTCTTTCATGTGTTCGGGAAATCGAAATGTGCATCTCGACAAGAAGAAAAGAATTGAACTTATAATTCGAACTTATAAAAAATTGTCACTCATAGCCTTTTACCCGGAGGAATAATAGATTTTTCTTTTATCAAATCAGACTTTAACGGCTTAACCCAATGTCTAATTTGTAGGAGAAATTCCTGCATTTAACATCTCTTCCAACAGCGCAAAAAGATTTCCTTTGTTTTTCAAATATCTCTCAGTTGTTCACTTGGAGTTAACAAGAACAAGTTTAGGAAGAAGAAGAAGTTCCTCGCACTCACCAACTATTGCCTGCTCTCTTCCCGTTTTTGTTACATGCATACGGCATGTCTGCAATTTTCTCTTCATAGTTAGCATCAAATCTTGTATATGCATGTTTTTTTTTCTGAGCAACTGAAATTTCAAGACAAAAATGTCAGCTCCAAAAGTCCGTGTTTTGGTTCAAACAAATCCTGGTATGATATATCTTTATTTCTGGGCCTTATCAATAACACTCCTGTCCTGAATATCATCAGTTATATGTTTTGGTGATCCGAACTATATTTGGAAAATATGAGACCATTTCAGACAATATGTATCCAGAATATGAATATGCTTGCACAACATAATTAGGAGAGGATATTCTCAGGGTAAGAAATTCAAGTACGTACCCTCGCCAAAAAGAAAAAAACTTCAAACAATTAGCACTAACTGACGACGTTGTTCAGCCTTCGCAGTTGTGAATTCCTTTGTGAGCCACAACTACAATATATAGTGTAAAACACAGTTTTAACAAACATCACAATGCAGTTGCTCACAATTTTCAACCTACATCTCAGCTTGCACTACTAATGTTATTCAGCCTTCACGGTTGTAAGGTCATCTGTGAACAGAACTGGAATATAGCTTCAGGCTTCATGTACCAAAATACAAAATAAATTTCCACAAATTTAACAGTGTAGTTGCTTTCACAAATTTCAATCTATTGCTGGTAGTTTTCTCAAGTCCCAAAATAACAGCAGACGTGTACCTTTTACAAGTACATCAAGATGTGAATGACAAACAAGACAGGTTCAAAGTCTTTCTGAGGGGCTCCATTGGTGGATGAAGCTAAAGTGTTGCCACCGCTGGATCCAGTTTTCATGTTGGAGCAAATTGATTCGTGCGGAGCCGGGGGCTCTATAGTACAAGGGCAAGCTCAGATTAGAAGGCCCCCCGAACAAGTCCTGGACTACGGAGTCGATGAAAGTTGTTCTGATGAACCTTGGTGGCAACCCGATCGAGATCCTAGCGCCGACAAACCGCCGCCAGCTCGAGGAAATGGCTTGGCTACGTGACCCGTTCTATGTTGACAAGCTGGTGACACGTGTCAAGCGCAAAATCAAGAGGGGCTACTAAAAAGCAAGTGTTTTCATGCTCCACTAGCTGACATATATAGTCTTCTGCTATCAATAAAAGCAAAAAATAAATTAAAAAGTCAGTGACTCGGATATAAAAATTTGGTAGTTATCCAAACGCATGCCATGCCCATCAGTCAATACCGATAGTTTGGTAGGATGGAGATGACTTGCTTTCATTTTAATATAGAAAGATTATTTTGTTAGAAAATGGTTTTTTCTAACAAAGCACATTTATATAAAAAAGAATTATGGTCATGTGTAGTAGAAGTCACTATTTCTTTTGTGGGGGGAGGGGCAAACTCCATCCCTCAAAGCTCAACACTTTATTATTAGCAGTCTGAGCAGTGTACAGATATAAGTTTGGGCCTTAGGAAGGAGATGGCTTGAAAAGCCCTTTTGAAACTACATCTAGAACCTTTGCTGCAAAGAAAAGTACAGCTAGAGGAAGATATACCGGAGAAGGATTTCTTAGCAAGATTATGAGCCATAGAGCTTTTAATCATTGGAATGTGCTCAATCCTGTAAGAATGAAGACTAGAGACAAGATCAAAGAAATCAACAAAGCAGGTCGTATGCTCCAATGTCCAGGATGCCAAACTCCTGCAAATGAAATGCTTGCAAGTTGGAATGATATAACACGGAAGTAAGATGCATTTCACCACAGGATTAGCACAAAGCATAATATCCTCCTACAACGACATTAAAGTTGACTAATACTAGGTAGGACTAGCATCAAAGTTGAACTGCATCTGCTAATAAACATCACCCAAATACTTAGTTTAAGCAACCACGAACTGCCTTGAGTGAGTGCTGGACCTAATCAAACCAATGCGTCGGACCAAGGGGAGAGCTTGTCGATGCGGATGTGCAGGGGAACTTCCATGGACGCAGCCCCGTCCCCTGCTGCTGCTGCTGGCACCAGGTACATGGGCGGCACCATCAGGAACGTCGGCTCGCCCGCGGCGACCACCGCGCCGGGCGACGAGCTGCTCCTCATGTGCATGTCCACCAGCACCATGTCCTCCTTGCCGCACTTGGCCGGCTCCAGGTTGACCCACATCTTGCACGCGAACCGGGGCCGCGTCGCCGCGCTCGCCCTGGCGCACACCACGGACACGGCGGTCACGCCGGCGCCGAGCGCGCCCACGGTGAGGAGGAACACGCGGTTGTCGTCGTCGCCGAGGAGCACCAGCCGCGGCGCCGACACCGGCACGCGGAGCTGGCTGGCCTTGCCGTACTGCACGGCGCGCACCGGCACCGAGTGGACGGTGTGGAGGTGGCCGGCGAGCGCCTGCGGCGCGCCGACGTAGCCGCAGCCGGGCTCCGTGCAGCGGCAGGGCGCGTGCGGGCACGCGGTGTGGTGCTCGGCGACCTCGTGGTAGGTGACGTACCGCTTGCAGCCGGGGTTGGGGCACTCGGTCCTGGTGGAGGAGACGACGGCGTCCAGCGCGGGACAGGGGTCGAAGAAGCCGGCGCCGTCCACGCACGCCTTGCACTGGCCGCAGGGCAGCTGGGCGACGCAGCCGGCGCAGGCCAGGTGCCCCGCTTTGCACTGCAGCAGCAGCAGGAACACAGGTCGGAGTCCGTCGGTGAATCAGCACATCTTCTTGAGGAAGGAAAGGATGGATGTTTCACCGGGCGGCACGGCACCGAGAGCGAGTGTGGAAGAAAAAAGGGAAGAACCTGGAAGACGGGGGGCTTGAAGGGGAGGGTGCAGAGGGGGCAGTGGAGCAGGCGCTTGTCGATCCTCACGGCGAGCTCCTCTCTCGGGCCGAACGCCGACGCCGCCGCGACGATGGCGCCTCCGTCTCCTCCTCCGGCCGCATCTGGAGCGACGAGCTCTTGCTTCACGGAGTGGGCGTCGGGCAGGTCGAGGCGCGGCTTCTTGGCGCTCTCCTCGTCGGCCTTGTCCGGCGAAGCCCTGCTCCTCCCCTCGACGGCGACGGCGGCGCCCTGCATCCTGGCTGGCCGGACTTTGGGGAAAGAGAACTTTTTTCTAGCAGGAGTTGTGAGAGAGAGAGAGGAGAAGAGCAGAGGTCCAAGAAGAAAAGGGGCCGAGGCAGCTACGGCTTCGTCATTGACCGGTCCTGGATAGTAGCACTTGCCACCGTCATTAACGTAGTAGTACTAGCTCTTCATGATAAACGAGCCAAAATGGTTTGATATATGCACATTACTGTCATAATGCCCCAACCAGCTGCATGTACTATGTTATATCATTGTTTAGCGTAAAAAAAATGTCTTACATTTTGATACGGAGGTTGTATTTTTTATGATTCGGCAAAGCAAATATCTACATTATTCCTCTCCATCCTCTCCATATCTTCCATATCTAACGGTTGCCGTAATTAGCGTAATCGGTCAATTATGGTTAGGATAGTAATTGTGAGTACTTGTATATCTTTTGTAAGCATCTACTGCTTTTCTTAACCGGCTGCATCTATTACTATGAGATATCAATGTTAAGATATTTTTGTATATGTTGTGAGTACTTCCTTGTATATACTCGATTGTGGGTCACAACACCGTGGTTTCCATCCACAAACTTATATATGGTATAGATATAAGCCGTCCTCTTAATCAATTTCATTATTGCTACTTTGCCAATGTATTCATGATGTCTTCTCTTTCAAGTACCTACAAGTGTGAGATAAAAGGTTGACTATTGCATATCCATGTTCTAGAAACATTGAGGAACATAATTGTAAGCGCATGTTTTTTTTGCACATTTGCCTGCTTCATTGATTCATAGTGGAGTACTTTTGACTCCATCGCCAGATAACAACACCAACAAATACGTGGGAGCCCATAAAAAGAAGAGGATACATGTGTCAGCACAACGGACATGTGTAACCAAAGGGTACAAAGGAGCAACATAGACGCGTCACAACTTCTCACCCAACTCAGAAGCAGGAAACTATGGCGGGAGATATACGCAGGAAGCGGTGACGCGAGATATACACAGGAACTCAGAAGCGGGAAACTATGGCGAGAGATATAAGCGGGAAACTATGGCGGGAGATATAAGCGGGAAACTATGGCGGGAGATATAAGCTGGAAACTATGGCGGGAGATATAAGCGGGAAACTATGGCAGAGGGAAACGCTGCTGCCGCCTGGTCCCGTAACGGCAGGTGCCACGTGTCGGCTGGCGTGACTGCCGTCACTGCCCAGGGGGTCTTTTTTATCTATCTGGTCCAGAGGTAGTCCTTTTTGTTAATTAGATTAGCCAATGTGGTTTTTTTGGAAGAAAAAATGGTTGCATGTACTCCCTCCATCCGAAAATATATGTCATCAAAATGGACAAAAAGGAGTGTATCTAGAACTAAAATACATCTAGATACATCCCCTTTTATTCATTTTGATGACAAGTATTTTCGAACGGAGGGAGTAGCTGTTTGCTTTGCCAAAGCCGATAGAAACTAATTGGTTTCGCTGAAACCAATTAGTGCTAAATAGTCAAACTAAACCCGATTAGAGATGCATCCCGTAGCTGACTGGCGAGTCGGCTTCGCCGAAGCAGACTGGATCCTAATCGGCTTCGACGAAGCCGATAGGATTCCAATCGGCTTCAACGTGATGAATTGAACCCAATCGGCTTCGCTTAATGGTGTAATATTTGTCAAATTTATCAAAAAATGTATTATTTAAAAAATTAACTCCGTTTCGGTCGGTGTGTTGGAGTTGCTATAATTGTTTTTGTCTACCAACTGCGTGAGCAGGAACAATGAGCTACGAAAATGAAAATGAAAATGGAAAGGAAGAGCATTTCGCGGGCTAGGTTTCAAAACTTAAAAGGCAGATGCGAAATATGTCTCTCTCTCCTTCACGTGGCTGACCCCTCCCCACCCCGGCCGAAATCACTATTATGACCTTTTCAGCAATCTTTGTCACAAAATGAACTCGACATGAAAGTATTTCACGATCTGACCCTTTTAGCAACGCCACAGCCCGTGACGTTTCTTCTCCATATAGAAACACCGAGGTATCTCACGCTTCAGCTCCACATTCAAACGCCAAGCTGACTAGCGTTTTAGCTCCATATAGAAACGCCAATCATGTTGGCGTTGCTGGCTGGGCCCAAACGCCAAAGCTCATGGCGTTTTTAGCTGAAACTCCCGCTAGCCCTCCCCGAGCATGCCGCACGCTGCGTCTTCCTCCAGCTCGTCTCCGCGATCATCTACCGCCACGTGCGCGGTGTCACCCACCGCGACGTCAAGCAGCGGAACGTCCTCCTTGACGTAGCACTACAAGAAATATGTCAACTAGTGACCTTCTGTCAGTGACCCTGGAAGAATTGGTCATAAATTTATGACCATTTTAGACCAATAGGTCAAAAGCTGTTGGTGGGGCTCCAGACCCTAACAGAAAGGTCATAATGTCATTACAGGAAATGGTCATAAAGCGGGAAGCACTGTCCACTACCTCACGCCTAGCTTGATAACGACCAATATAATATGGTCACTACACTTGATTTTGAATGAATTAGGATGATTAGGCAGCAACCTCAGCAACCTCGCTTATGTGTCACTGTCTAGGAGTCATTTTTGGTTAAATATTAATATTCAACAACAGATGGGGCACACACTGACATGCAGGACCCATTTGATAGGAGGGGCCGAGTGCTTAATTCGCCCAAAAAATGTGCGCTAGCGGGGACTCGAACCCACGACCTCGCGCCTGCTTCGCTCGTTCGGTACCGCTGGGCTAGAGAGGGATTGTTGCTCTGGTATGGGAACTATTCTATACATTATATAAAACCACGTCTCTCTCCTATCAGTGACAAGTGGGGCCTTCCGACCAGGTGGCATCGAACAGAGCAACACTGACAGGCGGGAACCATTTGACAGGTGGGTGAGCCACTGACAGGTGGGTAAGCGAGTGTTTAATTCCCTAAAAATGTGCGCTTTAATTCCTAAAAAATATGCGTTAGCGGGGACTAGAACCCACAACCTCGCGCTGTTTAACTTGTTCGCTACCACTAGGCTAGAGAGGGATTGCTGCCCATCTAGCGGAATGGCTCTATATATTATATTATAGCGCCAAATCTAAGTCATTGACAAGTGGGACCAGCTGGCGGCGGGTTGCGGGCAGAGCCAACACTTAGCCAAAAATTTCTAGGTCTTTCGACCAGGTGGCGGCGGGCTGCGGGCAGGGGCGTGGCCGGCGGACGAGGGCGGGGCCGGCGGCTGAAGCGACCAGCAGGGGCAGGGGCGCCCGGCGGTGGTGGGGGCGGGGGCAGGAACACCTCGCTGCAGGTGACCTCGCCCACGGCCTCGCCGCTCGCCTTGTCCCCGGCGGGGGCATCAGCAGCGGGGGCAGCAGCGGAAGCAACCGGCGGGTGTGGAGGTGGGGCTGGCTGCCGAAGCGACCAGCAGGGGCGTGGGCCACCTGCAGTGGTGGGGGCGGGCGCAGGAACGATGGCCACGCAAGGAGAGGCTCGCCGAGCATGGGGGACTCGCCGCCGCCGCAAGCACACATCCCGGTATGCACCCCTCTCCTCTTCCTCCCTCTCCTCTCTCACTATCTGCACCTCGTCGCCGAGCACAGATGAATTTTGTTGATGAATTTTGTTAGATGTTCTTCAGCATAGATGAATTTTGTTGATGCACTGTTAGGAATTAGGAGATAGCTTGCTTGTTTGGTAGATATTGCATAGATGAATTTTCTTGATGTACTGTTGGGAGTTCTTCAGCTTGTTTGTTAAGAATTGTTCATGCCTTGTTCGGTTAAGATTTGGGGGGAATTTCAGCTAGATGGGATTTATTCCCTGCCAATATCTGTTAACCCCTCTCATTTATCAAGGCCAGAAATAAGGCCTTGGTCTTCAATTGTTTGTCTACAAATTGTTAGGATAATTGTAATTGTAATTGATAGAAACAACATAGTATTTGTTAGGAGCTAGCTAGCTAGTTTGGTTTAATTTGAATTAGCCTTCTCTGCAACATAAATTCATGCCAATTTCAGTGTTGGTTTGATTTATAGATTGGTTTGTTTCAATGTTGTGGTTAGGCAATTAGCATATAAAATTTTCTGGAATTTTAGCTTCCATTACTTCCATCCATTTTCATTAATTAATGTTGATGCACTTAGATTGATTTGCTAAGTTGCAACAATTTGTTGTCTTTGGCAGATGGACAGAAGCTGGATTAGAAAAGGAGTTAGAAAGTTTTCGAAAGAACATATGAAAGGAGTTGATGATTTCATGGCATTTGTTCGGGCAAAATTTTGCCAACGATGCTCACATTCTTTGCCCATGCTGCGAATGCCTCAACCCGTCCTAGAATGGCTCAAGGAAGAGTGGAAGATCATCTGCTTCTTAATGGGATGTCCAACACATATGATAGATGGATATATCATGGAGAGCCTTTGGACAGTCAACCTCAACATTTCGAAGCTGATACAGAGGCCCCTCATATGATGGGTGGTGGTGATGCTGGCATTGATTTCATGGAAAAGGTTTTGCGAGATAATGTTGTTTTGGAGGAAGAGGATGGGCATGAAGATGATAGGATTCCTGACCTATTGAAGGATTTGTATGATGCTGAAGATCATGTTGATGGACAAAAGTCGTTGTTTGCTGAGGTGTTAGAGGAGGCGAAGCGTGCAGCTCATGAAGGGGGTAAATTTTCAAGATTTACCTTCACCGTGAAGTTACTCCACATCAAGTCTTTCTACCGGATTAGCAATGCCGCATTCAACGCAATACTCCGTCTTTTGAGCTTGCAATTCCCTGATAGTTATGTTCCCAGATCATATGATGAAGCATTGAGCATAATCCGCAGGCTGGGGTTAGGTTATGTGTCAATACATGTGTGCCCAAATAATTGTGTCTTGTTTCAGAAGGATTTAGCAAAGCATGACAACTGTCCAAAATGCAATGCATCTAGGTGGAAAGATGCTGATGGGAAGAAGTCAATACCAGAGAAGGTACTGAGGCACTTTCCCTTGATACCAAGGCTACAATGAATGTTCATCTCGAAGGAATCATCGCGTGAGGTACAGTGACACAAGCTGAAGCGGCAACCTGTGGACAATGAGCTGAGTCATCCAGCGGATGGAGAGGCATGGAAAGAGTTTGACAGTATACAGTTAGATTTTGCTGCAGATCCATGGAACATAAAACTTGGCATTGCCACAGATGGGTTTAATCCGTTTGGGAACATGAGCACGTCTTATAGCATGTGGCCAGTTTTTGTGGTGCCGTACAACCTGCCACCATGGGCATGCATGGATCAGTCCAACTTCATGATGCCATTGCTTATCCCGGGTCCAGAGTCTCCAGGAAAGGATTTTGATGTCTTTATGGAGCCCCTCGTAGAAGAACTGCTCCAGCTCTGGACTGGTGTACCTACATATGATGCCTTGAGTCCGAAAGAAAAGTTCAATCTACGTGCTGCAATCATATGGTCCATCCATGATTTCCCGCCTCTGCACACTCTGTCTGGGAGGACCACAGTGGGTTATCAGGCTTGTGTCCATTGTGATAAAGACCCTTGCTCAAAGAGAATAAGGAGCAAGATCTGCTATATTGGGAACCACCGCTTTCTTCCCCGAAACCATCGCTGGTGAAGAAGCAAAGATTTTAATGGTGAGAATGAAACCCGTGTCAAGCCAGCTGAATTCACTAAAGAAGAGCTGGAGCAGCAACTTTAAAAGGTGAAAGATGTGAGATCAGGAAAGCTGGCGAAGAAAAGAAAGCGTGAGGAAGGTCAATGTTGGGACCGGAGGTCTTGTTTGTGGGACCTGCCATACTGAGCTGATCTGAAATTAAGGCATAATCTTGATGTAATGCACATTGAGAAAAACATATGCGAGAATCTGCTAGGGACGTTTCTGAACATTGAAGGGAAGACAAAGGACACGGTTAGTTCTAGGCTTGATTTGGAGGACATGGGCATAAGAGAAGATTTGCATCTACAGCACAATGAAGATGAAGATTCATTTGAAATGCCACGAGCATGGTATACAATGAGTAAAGAACAAAAGCTTGCATTCTGTGAATTCCTAAGAGTGGTGAAATTTCCAGATGGTTATGCTGCTAACCTAGCAAAGTGTGTTACTTCTGATGGATTGAAGCTTTTAGTACTGAAAACCCATGATTGTCACATCCTCCTCCAAAGGATTTTACCGGCAGGCCTCCGAGGAATCATGCACAAGGATGTATATGAAGCGGTTGCTAAGCTGGGAAATTTCTTTAGAGAACTATGCTGCAAAACACTCAAGTTAACTGTTCTGGAAAGACTTGAAAAAGAAATCCCAATTATTCTTTGCAAGCTCGAGAAGATTTTCCCTCCAGCTTTCTTCACCGTGATGGTCCATTTGGTGGTGCACTTACCAAAAGAGGCAATGCTTAGAGGCCCTGTGCAATATGGTTGGATGTACCCAATCGAAAGAAGGCTGCTTACTTGTAAGCATTATGTGCGAAACATGGCAAGACCTGAAGGTTCTATTGTTGAAGCATATGTCATTGACGAGTGCTTGACTTTTTGCTCTAGATACTTTGGCGATGTGGAAACAAGATGGAACCGGCCGGGCAGAAATAGAGAGCGGTCTGATTCGCAAAGTGGTGATGTCTCTGTTTTCAACCATGGTGTGAACTTTCTTGGAGCCTCACAATACTTGGAGGCTGGTGATGAGTATGACAAGATGGTTTGGTTTGTGCTCAGCAATTACGCCGAGGTTCTACCATATATCGAGTATGTTATATCTTGTGCACTCATTATATTATTTTTTGCTTGGGTTGGCACCAGCCTAATGTTTTAATTCACATGTTTTGTTGGCATTGCAGGAAATGCAAGGAAGAGTTAAATCAGGAAGAAAGCAATATCCATGTTGATAAAAGGGTTGCCAAGGGGTTTGCTAAGTGGTTTAAGAATCATGTGAGATATTTAGCCACATGTTTTATGTTTTCTGTGTTATTCACCAGTTGTTAAATACCATTGTTTGCTAAATGGTTTATTTGTGCAGATTGGAAAGTTGCATGAGGAGAAGAAGGTCAGTGATGATCTATTTGCTTTGGCATGCTTACCGGATAAGCGAGTGAGAGTGTATTCAGCATGCATTGCTGACGGTGTCCGGTACCACACCGTTGACCGCGAGGAAAAAAGGAAGACACATAATAGTGGAATCGTCACTGAGGGGTCACATGATGGTGAGATCATTGACTTCTATGGTCAGTTGAGAAGCATCGTAGAGTTGTAGTACAACTCTAGTGGAGGCATCCATCGCTCGGTAGTCTTATTTCGCTGTGACTGGTTTGAGCTTGGTAGCAAGAAGAAGAAAGACTCTTTTGTCAAATATGATGGCCACTTCAAAAGCATCAACACTGCAAGGTGCTGGTATAAGAGTGATCCCTTTATTCTAACAACACAAGCAACAATGGTGTTTTATCTGCCAGACACTCTTTTGCACGGAAAATGGCGAGTTGTGCAAAACTTTCAGCACAGACACTTGTGGAGTGTGACTGAAACTGAAGTGGAAAAGGGCCCCGGTGATGGTGGAATAACATACCAAGATGATGACTCTACGGAAGTTCCGTTGCAAGCTGATGATGACTCCATGGAAGTTCCGGTGCAAAGCAGAGTGCAAAGGGACCGGTAACGTGTGATCGTTGGTGCTGCAACAGTTGAAGGCATCAAGAAAAGAAGAAAGGTGGTAGCGGATGGACATGAGAGCGAGGATGAGGAAGACCGGACTGATCATACTATGCTGCAATATTGTAGTGATGATGAGGAAAACAAGAGTGGGCATAGAGTTCCTTGTTTTCGTATCGACGATGATGAGTAGCGAATGGACATGAAGGTTATACTATTACTGCATGTTCCTTGTTTTGATTGGTGATCAACCTTCTCTGTAGTTTTTGTTGATGTGATCCTGATGTAGTTTTTCTACTACAATTCTCTCCAGGTAGCATTGGTGATGAAGAGGCTGATGGTGAAGATACAATGCATGAGACTTTGGTGATGAAGAGGCTGATGGTGAAGATACAATGCATTAAAACTCTGGTGCCATTTTGGCTGATACTTTGGTGCCATTTTGGTGGCATTTTTTGCTGTTTTGGCTGATGTTGTTTTGGTGCTATTTTTGTGCCATTTTGGATGGCTGCAGTGATTGTTTTGGTGCAGTGATCATTAATTTTAGAGCAAAATATGGCTGTTATTTTTTTGTTTTGTTTCAGAAACAGGAGAAACCAAAGGGCCCACGTCTCCCCTCCAGAGTTTTCGAGGGCCAAAGGGCAGGACGTTTGAGTTTTCGAGGCAACTCCCCACGTCTCCCCTCCACTGGCAACTCCCCACGATGCAGAGGGGGTTTTCTTCCCACGTCCAGGTAACTCCCCTCCTATTCCATTGCCGCTCCATCTTCCTCCCTCTGCCTCCCTCCTCATTCCATTGCTGCTCCATCTTCCTCCCTCTACCTCCCTTTGCCTCCAGCATCAAGCAACTCCCCTCTGCCTCCACCATCGCTGGCCAGGAGGGCAATGGCGGAGGAATCGTGGAGCAACTCCCCTCCGTCTGCCAAGAGAATGGCGGAGGCATCATGGAGAAACTCCCATCCGTCTGCCAAGCATCATCGTGGTGAGGCGTCTGGCAAGGAGCAGCTGGTGGTCGACGACAATGTTCCGGTCCCCGGGCAGAAGCAGGACTACACCGTACCGCTCAAGGTTGATATCCACCTGAAGGAGCTGTTGGATGTCGTATGCACCAGCAATCCAGACAAAGCCGACAAGAGGATCCGCCAGATGAGGAGGAGGCTCGGCGGCATGCTTTCTCGGTCGATCGGCGTTGATGTCGAGTATACCAGGGAAGATGAACCTCTGCAAATGGATGCAGTTCTGCAGTTATGCGTGGAGGATCTCGTCCTGGTATACCACATCAGCGCAGCAACCAAATGGTAAAAACATCCAGTTCTGAAGTTTCCGAAGTTCTGAAGTTTCTGTCTAATTAGTAGTTTCTGAAGTTTCTGAAGTAGATGCAATAATTATGAAGTTCTGAAGTAGATGCAATACTAGTTCTGAAGTTCTGAAGTTTCTGAAGTTCTGAAGTTTCTGTCTAATTAGTAGTTTCTGAAGTTTTTGAAGTAGATGCAATAGTTCTGAAGTTCTGAAGTAGATGCAATACTAGTTCTGAAGTTCTGAAGTTTCTGTCTAATTAGTAGTTTCTAAAGTTTTTGAAGTAGATGAATTTGATGCACTAGATTAATTTGATGCAGGCCCAAGGAACTCCGCCCGCTCCTGCAAGAGAAGAAGCTGTACACCTTTGTTGGCTTCTGCATTGGAGGTGAATAGGAGAAGCTGAAGTTGTCTGGTTTGGAGATCAACCTCGATAAGTACGTCGACTTGCAGCGCAAATGGAGAGTTCCAAACAGTGGAAAGAAGTGGCAGTCTTTGGCTGAGTTTGCAGCCAACATCATCCACCCATCCTACAAGGAAATGAAGCAGAAGATCGACAAGAAATCGGACCACCTACTATGGGGGGACAGCCCACTGCCAAACAAGCTCATCGAGTACGCCGCGAAAGATGCGTACGTCACCTACGAGGCATGGAAGAAAAGAGAAACCATCAAAGAAGGTTTGGAGCTCTGGCAAGAGGCGGAGGATCATTGGGATGACCCCTACTACTGGGGATATTGAGTTGTTTGTGGTATTGGGATGACCCCTACTACTGTGTCTCGGTTTGTAGTTATGTGGTTGAACAAGTTTGTTTTGTTATGTTGAACAAGTTTGCTTTTGTAATGATGAACAAGTTTGCTTTTCTTATGTTGAACAAGTTTGCTTTTGTAATGATGAACAAGTTTGCTTTTTTTATGTAGTTATGTGATTGTTATGATGCTGGTGCAGAACACTTGTTGTGATTGTTATGGTTGTGATGTGATGCAAAATCCTTCAAGTTTTGGTGATCAAGTTTTGGTCAGATCATACAGAATGTTGTCTAGAAGTTTTTGTGATCATTTAGTAGCTGTTATGAATGTTATCTTGTAATGCAAAAGATTGCAAAAAAATACAAAATTGAGATGTTATGCTTGCTGTTTTGATCATACAGAATGTTGTCTTGTAGTTGTTGTGATCATTTAGTAGTTGTTGTGATCATACTATTTTAACTGAATTTTGGTCAGAACTGAAGATGCTATTTTAACTGAATTTTGCTTCAACTGAACCCATTTTCATTGTGAGCAAAAAAATTATGCGCCAGCGGGGACTCGAACCCACGACCGTGCGCTTATTTCACTATGTTTCTACCACTGGGCTAGGACGAGGCTATTAGTCTTCCACTCTATGCCAACCTTTTTGAATATATCAAACTAGTCAAGTATCAAGCACACACCTCACTGACAAGTGGGCCACTCGACCCCCTCGATGACAAGTGGGCCATTTTGCTATTGTACCCAAGCTACCAAAAATATGCGCGTGGCCAAAAAATATGCGCGCGCGGGGGCTCGAACCCACGACCGTGTGCTTATTTCACTGTGTTTCGACCACTGGGCTAGGAAGAGGTTGTTGGTTTTGTACTCTATGCCACACTTTTTAATATATCAAATACAGAACTCGCTGACAAGTGGACCCACTCCTCCTCTCCATTATCCACTCGACCCACTCCTCCTCTCCGCCGCCGGCATCCCCTTCTCCTCCATCGACGGTGACAACCTCCATCGACGGCGACGGCGACGGCCTCCTAAGGTATGAATCCACCGACTCCTTCCTGTTCCTCTTCCTATTGATTAGATTAGGGTTCCGTGGCACTGATTAGGGTTCCTCTTCCTAAAGAACCACGAGATCCACGACACCCTTTGCAGTCGCCGTCCCCCCCTCTGCAGATTAGGGTTCTTTTAGTACGAGCTGGAGTAGCTAATTGGTGTTTCTGATCTTAATTTTGGGCGCCTAGCTTGGTTTCCATGTAGTACTGTACTAGTGGAGTGTAGGTTTGACTTGCCATGAGGAATTTTTGTTATTTTTGGTTGGGGTTAGATGCACTAGGTTGTGTTTAATTAAAGTATCAGGAATGCTCAGTGACAGATTTGATGATGCTCAGTGACAGATTTGATGAGTGGGGCTACATTATGTTGATCAGTGGGGTTACATTTTAATATACCATCATGGTTTAGGTTGTCTGCTGGCACATTTTGTATTGGATTAGGTTGTGTAAGATTTGTTGGTGTCTGTCTTGGTAAGTTTCATTCTTAGTTTGATTCTAAAACTTGGGCCTGTTCTGTTTCATTTTTAGTCGAGATAAGTTTCCTTGTTGGCTGTTTGAAAGCATTAGCTGCTTATTTGAGCAGGGTATATGTTGGGGCTACATTTTTGGTTGGGTTTAGATAGGGATATTTTCTGTCATTTATGTCAGTGTTCAGATATGTTCATTTATAGATATGCAACAATGTCCATTTATAGTAGATATGCTTCTAGTTGTGTTCTGGTCCTTTTATAGTAGATTTTAGTGCTATTGCTGTTGCTGTTGCTGTTGATGTTTTTTCCACATGTAGTAATTATTCTACTATTTTGAAGTGCTTGTTTCCTATTTTTGTCCAGTCCTGTTGTTTAATTTATAATGCTGCTTTTCAGAGAAGTGAGATGGTTGGCTTGGAAGGTTTCGAGTTCTTCGAGATCGTAGTTGAGAAATCTTGCAGTAGGCAGGTATGTTTATCATCACTCATTTCTTTATCATCACTCTGCTGTCTAGTGCTTGATTGCCACAATTAACCACTGCTTGACCCTCGCTCAGAGGCTGCCTGACACGTTTGCGAAGATGCTCGCCGGCCGTGAGCCCCACAAAGTGAAGCTGCGGGAGGCCGGCAGTGGGCTTCACAGGCTATGGGATGTGTCGGTGGTGTTCAATGGTGAAGGCCACATGTACCTAGGGCCCGGCTGGGAGCATTTCACCCGCGCCCATGAGCTACAGCTCGGGTACTTCCTTGTCTTCCGCTACGACGGCGATGCCATGTTCACCATGAAGATGTTCGACAACACCATGTGCCGCATGTACTACCAGCACGATGACGATGCCAGTAAGCTCTCTGCCTCTCTTCTTCCTGTCCTTTTGGCTTCCTCTACCAGCACGACGACAACACCATGTTCACACTTTGTTGCATTTGGCCAGGCAGTGGGAGCAGCAGCGGGGATGACGAGGAGCAGAGCAGGGATGACGAGGAGCAGAGTGGGCAAGAAGACGAGCAGAGCAGGGATGACGACCTTGCTATGGTGGTGGCTGACGACGACCTTGCTATGGTGGTGGCTGACGACGACCCTGCTATGGTGGTGGCTGACGACGACCTCGTGATTGTGGTGCCTGACGCTGACCTCGCGATGGTGGTGCCTAATGATGACCTCGCGATGGTAGTGGCGCCGGCGATTCCACAGCTGGGCGACAGGGCCATGCCAATTGTGGTAGAGGAGTACATCCGCGTTGGGATTCGCCACTCTGAGCGCATCAGGTTGATGAAGGAGAAGAAGGAGGAGAGAAGATGTTAAGAAAATGAAGTGGCAATGTTAAGCATGTTGGGTTTAAGCTTGTCAATGTTAAGTATGTCAGGTTTAATTTTGTGCATGCTCATGGATGCTGTATGACAGTGTCATCTAAACATGTCAATTTCTTAACAATGAATATTTAGTTTGGTAATTGATGGGAATTGAAATTTTTTATGCATGCTCATGGATGAAAGATAAAATTATGGGTTTTTGTGCATGCTCATGCATTTCCGAGCCTCGTAGCTACTCCCGGCAATTCAGACCACCTTCGACCGATTCAGCTGGAACCGGCTGGAATTTGAACCGTGGGTCCTCCATAGCTTGCCCGTTATATTTGCCAAAAATGCTTTTTAGCTTCACAGGTAGGCATTTCATCACATAATCGACAACAGATTGGCATGGATCAAACCCTAGCCACGGACGGCCGCCGCGACGAAATCGGCCGGTTTTTGAAAACACCATAAAAAATTCAAAAAAATCAAAAAAATGGGAGACCTCCGCGCCACATCATCAAATGTGTCCTACCAACTAGCAAAAATACTAAACTTGCAATACGAATGTTTTCTTGAAAAAGTGTTCTCAAAAACGACCTACCATGAACGAAGATTCATGGCTTTCAAGCCAAACTAGCAATGATATGGCCGCATCCGATGAATAGTTTCTGATAATATGCCCAAATTTGGTGCATGCCTCTGTCTTGTGATGGCAAACAATGTTGCCAAAGCGAGGTTCCAACTTGTTTAACAAGAAAAACCATTTTTCATTTTTTTGAATGCTAAAGACATGCGTTTTTCATAAAGCGGCTACAAGGAGGGTCACCCCTAACGGTGCCATTCCATGTCTATCTCAAAGTAGACCCTATTTTATGGACGGTCGCCAAAAAGCATGTATTTCCGACCCTCGTAGCTACTCCCGGCAATTCAGACCACCTTTGGCCGATTCAGCTGGAACCGGCTGGAATTTGAACTGCGGGTCCTCCATAGCTTGCCCGTTATTTTTGCCAAAAATGCTTTTTAGCTTCACAGGTAGGCATTTCATCACAGAATCGACAACAGATTGGCATGGATCAAACCCTAGCCACGGACAGCCGCCGCGACGAAATCAGCCGGTTTTTGAAAACACCATAAAAAATTCAAAAAAAATCAAAAAAATGGGAGACCTCCGCATCCACATCATCAAATGTGGCCTACCAACTAGCAAAAATACTAAAATTGCAATACGGATGTTTTCTTGAAAAAGTGTTCTAAAAAATGACCTACCATGAACGAAGATTCATGGATTTCAAGCCAAACTAGCAATGATATGGCCGCATCCGATGAATAGTTTCTGATAATATGCCGAAATTTGGTGCATGCCTCCGTCTTGTGATGGCAAACAATGTAGCCAAAGCGAGGTTCCAACTTGTTTAACAAGAAAAAACGTTTTTCATTTTTTGAATGCTAAAGACATGCGTTTTTCGTGAAGCGGATACAAGGAGGGTCACCCCTAACGGCGCCATTCCATGTCTATCTCAAAGTAGACCCTATTTTACGGACGGTCGCCAAAAAGCATGCATTTCCGACCCTCGTAGCTACTCTCGGCAATTCAGACCACCTTCAGCCGACTCAGCTGGAACCGGCTAGAATTTGAACTGCGGGTCCTCCATAGCTTGCCTGTTATTTTTGCCAAAAATGCTTTTTAGCTTCACAGGTAGGCATTTCATCACAGAATCGACAACAGATTGGCATGGATCAAACCCTAGCCACGGACGGCCGCCGCGACGAAATCGACCGGTTTATGAAAACACCGTAAAAAATTCAAAAAAAAAATCAAAAAATGGGAGACCTCCGCGTCACATCATCAAATGTGGCCTACCAACTAGCAAAAATACTAAACTTGCAATACAGATGTTTTCTTGAGCTACTCGGTATGATTTTAACCATGATTTCTACAAAGTTTACAAAAAACCCTATTTTTTCTGCCTCAAAACCTCGAAAAACTGGTGAAAATTTCCCTCCCACCCCACCAAAATTTCCCTCCTAGCACCAAATTTTCCCTCCCACCCCACGAAAATTTCCACCCACTTCTCTCCCACTACCATTCGGGACCCACCACCCCTCTCCCACTAAACACGCGGGATCCTCCCCTCCCACTCCCCAAAATTTCCCCATTCCATTCCCCTCCCCGCTTCTCCCTCCCCACTCCCTTCCTCCCTTCGCGCCGCCCCGCCGCCCCACTCCCTCCCCTGCTCCGCGCCGCCCCGCCGCCCCACTCCCTCCCCTCCTCCGCACCGCCCCGCTGCCTCGCCGCCCCACTCCCTCCCTCCCTTGCTCCGTGCCGCCACGCCGCGTCGCGCCACCCTCCCCGATGACGAATCCCCTCCCCTCGGATACATCGAATACATAGACTACATCAACGACGATGGCGGCTACATCGACTACATCGACTACATCGACGACGACGGCGGCTACATCGACTACATCAACGACGGCGGCGGCTACATCGACGACGACCACCGCTGCATCATCAACATCATCCGCCCCTAGGTACTTCTCCATCTCCCCTCGATATTCGGTGGATCCATCTCCCTTCATCTGCTGGATCCATCTCCCCTCTGGTTCGGTGGATCTTCTAGGGTTAGGATCTTCGTATGGTTCATGGGGTTAGGGTTAGGGTTCATGGGGTCAGGGTTAGGTTTCATGGGGTTCGTGGGGATGATCTCCCTCTGGTTCATGGCTAGAACATGATGGGGTTAGGGTTCTTGTTGCACGCCCATCCTGATTGTTCAAGTAGAAGACTTCTTTTATGTTGTGCCCATGGGGTTTGTAGCAGTGTTCTTCTTTTATGATATGTGCATGAAGCTTGTGTTCTTCTTTCTAGTGAAAAAGAGAATGCTTAGTACTTACTGTGGTATTGGAATTCCTGGTGTGTTAAGGCAGTATGACTAGTTTTAATATATACCATATTGGTGCTAGATAATTTTTGGTGTTTTAATATACTCTTCTAAATTGCCTGCATAAGCATGATTTCAAGGCCTACTATTATTGTTAACACTGCTTGCTTCTTTATTCATCAACTGTTGGGCAATCAGTTGCTCTGAATGCATAAGCTTGCCTCCATTAGGGAAAACAATTGAGTAATTCATTTGCTTATAGATGATTGCAGGTACATGGATAAAATTGCAAGTTAAAACATAAAAGTAATTGTTGTAAATAGTTGTTTTTGCTAATCCACATTACTGAAGTATAATTCGTGTGCACTGTATTTGTATCCAACTATATATAATTGTAATACATGTGAGTTCTGTTCTTGTCTCTGGTACCACAACCTTTATTCACTTAGCTTGATGTAGTTTGCTTCACATATACTACTGCTAATGCATTGCTTCACATATATAGTTTGCTTCAATTCAGTTGCTTGCTAGCATACATATGGTTAGGGTTTGCATCAGCAGTACTACTAGCACTTTGCTTGCTTGTTGTGTACTTTATATGAGGCACTAGGAAGATTTCTTGATGTACATTACTACCTCCTGCTTGATGTAGTGAAGATATTAAGAGATGCTTCATATCTTTCCAGTGTACATGTATGCTTGTTTAGTGCACTTACATGTTTGCTTAATTAATAACACTAGATCACTGTATTGTTGATCCATCAAGTTTGTTTCACATGTATTACATGTATGTGCATGATGGTCCAAATGCTTTCCTTTATTGATACAAGTGCATCATTTTACTTTATCCCTGTTGTATCTGATTGTTGTTTATTCTATTTTGCAAGCACCACCTCAAGATCATCCATGGCAAGGATGACAAGGTCAAACGTGAGGCCAACCGTTGGTATGCAACTTGCTCCTTGTGGTTATACTATCAGTTTCATAAAATCTATGTCTTAATATGCTAAGTGAAATGTATTGCTACAATTTGAATAAGCTGGCTTAATTGTGCCTGTGTGCTGTTAGTCTTCCTTACCTGAATAACTAGGATTAAATGATAACAAACATTCATGCATTCCAAACATTCCAAACATTCACCTAATAGTTATGTTTCCTTTATCATGCAAAGAAGAGCCTCTCACCGAGTACAAGAAGGTTAGGGCTAGAAATATCATGAGGAACAATCGGATGTTCCAGACCCTTGGCATCGGTGCAATAGCGTCGATGATTAGGAAAACAAATGATGTACGAGAAGGTAGAAGTGATGAGGTTCAAGAAGGTAGTGGAGTTATCAATGATGACCCAGAGTACAATCCTAAGGAGGATGAAGTTATTGATGGAGAGGAAGTGGATGATGTTGTAGTGAGAAAGACTGTTAAGGTGCAAACTTTGTCTTGCTTGGAGGGCTGGGGTTCTTTTATGCTATGTTATTCCTTGTGCTCACATATTTCTCTTGTGATCTAATGCTTTTTTCCGTGCTGTTTATATGAGGCACTGAAGGAATCTAGGACGAAGAGGCCTGGTGTTAAGAAGACAGTCAGCAAGAAGAAGAGCTCAGAAACATCTGCTGCAATGCCTCCAGGAAGGGTGATGGCCCCAGCTCCAGGACAAAAAAGAGGATCCTGGAACCTGATGAACCTGCCCTTGATAGAGTCACAAGGCAGAAAGCAAATATGGTGACTGCGACGGACCATCAGGAAAGTCTGCTGCGCATGGACTCTGAGACCTCGGTGCAAATGGGTGATGAGTTGCCGCCCATGGATGAAGGAACCACTCTCAGCATGGATGGAAGTGGCACTGTCTCCCTAGATGAAGGAGGAACCATCTGCATTGATGAAGCAGACACTGTCCACACAGACCTCAGCCCTGTTGCACCTTCTATTGACAGGAATGCTGTCATCAATGAAGAAGAACAGCAGCTTGTGCTTCAATCAGGCAAGTTGACCTTTGCAATGCTATCTTTTACTAGTGCATTTTCCAAATGGAATGATCATGTATGCTTTTGTCGATTTCTATTCTAATTTATGAGTTCAATTTCATTTTCAGATGCAATGACTACCAAGACTAGACATAGAAAGGGCAAAGGGCTAGAGAGGATCACCAAGTCGCTTGGTAGCAAGGTGCCTATCCAAATTGCCGAAGGGATGAAGCGTCCAGAGAAGCCTATGCATTCAGCAAAGCTTGCTTCTGAGTGTGGACTCGTTGCAAGAAGCCATCTTCCAGTTCTTCCTCACTTCAAGCTATACAAAAAATGCTAATCTATTGGAGAACTACATTGGGAAAGTTGCTATAAGCTACTTGTTTCATAGTTAATGTGCTATCTATTTTCTGTTACACCTATGCATGATCACTAATATTGTTCCTACCTTGTTTGTTGTCTTGGTAGGAAAATTTTGAGATGAACACGGACTTAGAGAGCATCAAGACCGCGTGCAAAGATATTTTGCAGAAAAGTTCGAAGAACAGACGCCATCAGATCAAGAAGAAGTATTTTGATACCGTAGCCGCAAATAAAGTCAGCATCAAGTCTCTGGTACCTGATCTGACGGATGGTGAATGGCAAGCACTGGTGGAGATGTGGTCTACCCCAAGACACAAGGTTTGTCTCTGCTTTGTTTGATGCTTTATGTTCTACACATGATATGCTAGTGCTAGATCATGCTGAAAGTATGCTTTTTTGTAGGGAACCTGTGTGTCGAACAAGATGAATCAAGGAAAAGTCGTGTACAATCAGAGAACTGGTTCCAGGCACTACACAACACACATTTTTGCCACTGTGAGAACTTTTCTCTAGAGACCTTACCGTTTGATCCTCGTTGGATAACATTTCTGATTCTTGCTGAATAACATTTTGATTTTTGTTGAAAACATTTCAGAAAGAAGATCGTAAGGGTGAGGAGCTGTCTGCGATTGACTTGTTTAAGGCCACCCACAACAGCAAGACGCACGGGTTTTCGGAGCCAGTCAAGGCTGCTATAGTAAGTCACTCCATGCTTTGTCCATGCCCTGTTTGATTCACAGCCAGCTTTGATGCTGTTTGATGCTTTGATGATTTGATGCTGTTTGATTCGGAGCCAGTTCCATGCTTTGATGCTGTTTGATAGTTCCATGCTTATAGTTCCATGCTAGGCTTAATGAAGATAGTTCCATGCTGTTTGATTCACACACGCTGTGTTCCATGCTTTGATGCTATTTGTTGCATTTTTTATGACATGATGAAATTTGATCTGAATGTTAGTCAGGAAGCCATCTTATATAGAACCACCATTCTAGGCTTAATGAAGCGATCATAGTGTTCCAATTGCATGTCTCCAGGTCACTAGTCATCATCTTGTATAAATTTTGTGTGCTGGTTTGGTTACTTCAAATAATCCATTTGTGTGCTGTTTGGTTTCTCCACTAATGCCTCTCATTTTCCTCCATATGCTAGCTTGAGATGGAAGAAATGAAGGACGCGCCGGTACCAGAAGGTGAAGAGCCAAAGTCTACTGTTCAAATTGTCGAAGAAGTGTTGTCGAAACCTGTCAAGCAAAGCACATTCCTCACGAATGTTGGGCTCCAGTCATCTAGGAACAACTCCCGCAAAGCAACTGCTGAAGTGTTTGCTCATGTTCGTGACCTTGAGCAGAAGCTAGAGAGGTCCGAGCTTCAAGCTGAACTGGTGCAAGAAGAATTGACGGCAATCAAGATGAAGGCAGAAGAATCTGAAGCTGCACGCGACAAGGAACTTGAGCTGTTGCGCAAGAAGTCTCAAGAATAGGAAGAGAAGTTAGCCCACTTGATGGCTCTCTTTGGAGCTAAGGTAGTTTGATGGCCGTGTTGTGGTTGAGCTAAGGTAGTTTGATGGCCCTCTTTGTCTTTGAGTTGAGCTAAGGTTGTTGCATTTTGAACTGAGCTGAGCTGAGAGCTATTGCATTTTGTTGCATTTTGAGCACCTGTGAAGTTATGTGAAGTTATGTGGATCATTTTGTTTATTTTCTGTGAAGTTATGTGGATCACTTGTGCACCTGGGCCTTTCTGTTTATAGTTATGCAAAATGAGAACTTGGGCTCTAAAAAGGCCAAGGCCCAAACAAGAATTAGACCAAAAAGGCTTGGGCCTAAAAAAAGATATGACTGTAAGAAAAAAAATTATAATAGGCTGCATAGCAGATAATAAAAAGGCCAAGGCCCAAATTCGAACTAGACCAAAAAGGCTGTGGCCCAAAACAATAGTGGACTATAAAAAAAATTCACCAGAAAAAGGCTCCATTCCCAGAAAATAAAAGGCCAAATTATTGGGCCAGGCCCATACACATAAGAAAAATAAAGAGAAAAAAATAAATTAAACGGGCCAAATTATTGGACTTGGCCCATGTAGACGGCTGAAATGGACCGGGCTGATTCTATTTTACGACCTTTTCATTTGGTCGTAATTCTGCCACGTCATCTTGCCACGGTGGATCTGACGTGGTGTGGTCGGATTGCTAGTGACCAAAATAATTGGTTGTAAAATCTACGACCTTTTTTTCGGTCATAAACGTCTACGACCATTCCAGAAGAAAGATCGCTATAGTCAGTTAACGACTCCCAACTTTTGACCTTATGTTTTTGGTCACAAAAAGGTCACAAATTGAAAACAGTGACCAATAGTGGTGGTCACTAGTTGACATATTTCTTGTAGTGTAGACGACAACCTCAAGGTCTGTGACTTCGGCCTCGTTACGCTACCGGAGTCCCACCGCGACGACGGCCGCCTGCACACCACCTGTGGGACGCCCGCCTTCGCCGCCCCCGAGGTGCTCCGCCGCAAGGGCTACGATGGCGTCAAGCCCGCCGCCTACTCCTGCGGCGTCATCCTCTACGTCCTACTCGCCGGCCGTCTGCCGTTCGACGACTCCAACATCATCGAGATGTGCAGGAAGGCGCACCGCCGCGAGTACACGCTCCCCCAATGGTGTCCCCGCCGACGCGCCGCCTCATGAGCCGCCTGCTCCACCCCAACCCAGCCACGCGCCTCACCGTCGCCGAGCTCTCGAGCCACCTGTGGTTCAAACGGTCGCTCAGCCTCGACTCGCAGCTCTGGATGTGTTCTCGTGTGCGTATCCAGTTCAAATATGTATCAATCAATTCATATTAGGCATGGTTGAGTAGCTAATTAAGCAAATATATATTTTTGCATGTATAGGTACGCGCTTGCCGGGCGGCCGCAAGTACTCGAATACGTATGTATATAATATATGCATACAAACGGGTATCCAGGTATATACAACTGTGAGCTTTCAGATATACAAATACATAGATATGTAAGTATACGTATCTAAGCTATGTAAGTATACGGCCAGGAGCGCGTGCATCAATTAGAATTTTGTGCTAGCTTTCCATGCTCATATTTCGGATGGGACGAGCTTAGGACGGAGCTTGGGAAGGTGGTCATGGCCTGGCATGGATGCGAGGAGTTGTGAGGAATCGTGGTCAGCAAGAAACGCCATGAGCTTTGGCGTTTGGGCCCGGCCAGCAACGCCAACATGCTTGGTGTTTCCATATGGAGCTAAAACGCTAGCTAGTTTGGCGTTTGAATGTGGAGCTGAAGCGCGAGACACCTTGGCGTTTCTATATGGAGAAAAAATGCCATGGGCTGTGGCATTGCTAAAAGGGTCAGATCATGAAATACTTTTATGTCGAGTTCATTTTATGGCAAAGATTACTGAAAAGGTCAGAATACTGATTTCGGCTCCCCACCCCCACCCATGGCTAACACATTTGAGGCAAAAGAACTCTGCACACCCATTTCCTCCGCCTGAACCACCCCCATTCTGGGAACCAAGGCTCTCCCTACCCACTCACCCAGGGTCACGACTTCTCCCTCCTGGCCGGCAGCCTCATTCCCTGCCCCTCCACTCCTCCGGCAAGCAAGATGGGTCGCGGCAACAAGAAGGCTAGGGTGGAGTCGCCCACTTCCGACGTCACTCTCGCTTCACGTGGCCATCGGGCAGGTCCAGCTGCGTTTTCTCGGCGCTGTCGTCGGCCTTCTCCGGCAAACCTCTGCTCCTCCCCTCGGCGGTGGCGCCCTGCATCCTGGCTGGCTGGACTTTGGGGAAAGAAAACCCCTTTGTGTGTGAGTCAAGCCAAAATCTTCAGGTGGTAGGGGAGAAGAGAAAGCAGAGGTACGAAGGAGGTGCAAGAACAAATGCAGCTGCACTATAATAAACTAGATCGGGATCGCGCCCTGGTGTGGGGGTGCCAGTCCAAACGACTTGTCCAAGAGAATAAAGATCAAACACATGTTGTGTTAATAGAAGGCAAGTTTAGCACACATCTACTCAAGAGACGATTGATTTTTAGGTTCAAGAGAAAAATAAATCCCAGCACCAAGATGTCCACGCCCAGTATCTACTCCTCTCCCACGCCCATGATCTCCTTCTCTCCTAAGCTCAGGATGTCCTTGCCTGCTGGTGCTGGGCTCTTCCGAGCCCCCGCCCAGGTGGAGGCAAGTTGGTGTATAGGCGCTGCCACAGTTCTCAATTTTGCTCGCCCATTGGAGTACTCGCCGCTGCTATAGTTCTCAATTTTGCTCGCCCAGGTTCATCTCCTCTCCCGGTACTCGCTCTGCTGTCGCTTGAAACACTGCAGACATAAAATAATTTGACGATCATAAACTGGAACTTGCAAACAGTGATGACACAATATTTGAGAACTGAAACTTGCAGTCCCAGTTTTAGTACATAGCAGTACCCACCTCCCTGTGTACTGGTGGACGTAGCAGACGGCGAGACTGGGAGGCGGCGTCATGGTCCATAACTCGTCGTCAGCGTCACTCCAGAGAATTGATCAAGTGCATTTGCGTCGCCACCATGGGAGCGTACCAGCCACTGCATCATGGGCATAGCCGCAAGCTGTAATCGACTCACCACAGCTTGGCTCTTCTCCGCCATGCTCTGACGGAGTAGCAGGTCGCATCCCTCATAGCAAAGGACTGACGAGGGAGTGCCACATCAAGGGCCTGCGACGGGCGCTCCTCGCCTTGCGCCTTTGCCCCCTCCAGACAATTCAAACACTTAACAAATTCCATATTGTTAAACACTGACTATTGCCCCCTCCAGATCATCATTTGGTTCATCAATGATCTTACCATTTTCCATATCACTGGATTCCATAGGCTCATGAGATCAAGCATATCTGGGCACAAAGTTAGAAAATGGTTTGGTTAATGGACTTTAGCTTGCACATGCAAATCAGAATCGGGTGCAAAAGGTACTTTCAAACATACATGTACAAAGGGTATGCAAGGAAAAGCATGGTCTGATCAAAATCATAATCATATGATACATTTATAACTAAAGTGGGAATGGAACAAATTCAGCAGCATACAAATAGAAAACTTTTCATGTTCTGATGAATATCTACACCCCATTTGTTTGAAAGTGTCATAGAACTAATTTCTTACTTCTATCAAACAACACAAATTACTTCTACTACATGCTAGTTGTGTGAATTTTAATGTCGCGAGGCACAAAAATTGCATAATCAAGTAAAATAAAAATAAATTTGCATCACAAAGGGATAAGTACATCTAGCCAACTGGTTAAAACCAATGCATGAATTACTGCCCATCAAGAACGTCAAGCCTATCCATTCAGTGTTCAGAGAGAGAGAGAGAGAGAGAGAGAGAGAGAGAGAGAGAGAGAGAGAGAGAGAGAGAGAGAGAGAGAGAGAGAGAGAGAGAGAGAGAGAGAGAGAGGTGAACCTGGAGCAGCGGTGCGAGTAGCAGGTCGCGTCCCTCATGGCAAAGGACTGACGGGGGAGCGCCACATCGAGGGCCTACGACAGCCGCTCCTCACCCTGCGCCATTGCCCCTCCACTCCCATGGTTTATGGAACACATACCATACTCTGAATGCACTAACAAAGTAACAAAAAGGGAACCATGGTCTTAATGCTTACCGTAGTATAGGCAGCAAACAGTCAAAAAAATTATACAGCAAACAACCATAACTATGTATCAATCAAGCTCAGTTTTGGGTTTGAAATTTTAATCTCTTTGTACTCTATAGTCTACCTGATATTGTACCTAGTCTGGTAATAATAAAATCATATATATATATATATATATATATATATATATATATATATATATATATATATGGTTGATAAGAGGAACATAATACATATCTTCTCAGACAACCCAGAATTATGCACAGTAAACAAAACTAAACTGGATGTAACAGTTTACTAAATCAATCATGTAATATAAATTGGAAGATACATAGTGGACACAAACTAAACTGAAATCAAAAGTATATGCAATAAATAAAACTAAACTGGATGTAATACATGGCAAACACTACTCAGCCAGGTCTAAACCATCCCATGACCGATGGCGCTAATAAAAATTAGCAGGTAGTATTCCCATGGAGCAAGTACACAATGCCTTGCTGAATCATGCTTATGCAGCCAGCCACGATCGAAGCGCTAATAAACATTTATCTATACAATTCAAGGCGCTGATAATCAAACATGTATAAACCAATCATTCATTTTCCAAGGATACAACAAAGGTCAAAGCAGGCATTCCTTGATTGGCAAACTAACTCGATGCCCCCAGGAAAAGAACCTGCCATGGCACATTATGCCCCTAGGAAAAGAACCTGCCATGGCTATCATCAAGCATCTAGCATATGTAATTCACAGCTTGTAGACAAACAACTTGTAAACACGTATAGAAAAGAGATCAGGCTAATCAGGAGGGAGAGAGAAGTGTGGGTACCTGCAAGAAAGCTTACTTGCATGACTCGTTAACAATAAAATAATATTAGAAATCCTCCATTGAACTCCTCATGAAGAACCAATAGCATTGCCGGACCATCGCTTATCCCAGAATAACAAAGTGAAACTTACTCTTAACCAGATTAGATCAAGGACCAACAACAAACAATAAAAGATCAAAGGTATGAGAGAGAAGAAATCTTTACATAAGACGGCTATAAACACTGGAGCATAAATAAGCAACACCTTTAAATACAAATAAAAAGGGTTCAGGGTTCAATGCATAGTGGGCTCAGATTCGCCTTTCCTCGATCATATAATCTACCCCCATCATCTCTTTCACCAGATCAATCTGTTTATCCAGTGGAGCTGCCCTGGTTATCATTCAACAAGAACGACCATCCAAGGACAGAACAATAAGTATCAGAGGATGAAAAAGGATTCTAGAGACAAGAGGGAGGATCCAACTTGATACCCACAGGTGCCTCGATTGCTCAAAGGCACACTTATTTCAGCCACGGCTAATCATCATCGCCCTAGCAAGAATGGCTTCCGGCCGATGGGGGCATAAATAAGCAACATCTTTAACTACAAATAAAAAGGATTCGGGGTTCAATGCATGGTGGGCTCAGATTCGCCTTTTCTCGATCATATGACCCACCCCCGTCATCTCTTTCACCAGATCAATCTGTTTATCCAGTGGAGCTGCCTTGGTTATCATTCAACAGGAACGACCATCCAAGGACAGAACAATAAGTATCACATGATCAAAAAGGATTCTAGAGACAAGAGGGAGGATCCAACTTGATACCCACAGGTGCCTAGATTTCTCAAAGGCACACTTATTTCAGCCATGGCTAATCATCATCGCCCTAGCAAGAATGGCTTCCGACTGATGGGGGCATAAATAAGCAACACCTTTAACTACAAATAAAAAGGATTCGGGGTTCAATGCATGGTGGGCTCAGATTCGCCTTTTCTCGATCATATGACCCACCCTCGTCATCTCTTATCACCAGATCAATCTGTTTATAGTGTGGAGCTGCCCTGGTTATCAATCAACAAGAATGACCATCCAAGGACAGAACAATAAGTATCACAAGATCAAAAAGGATTCTAGAGACAAGAGGGAGGATCCAACTTGATACCCACAGGTGTCTCGATTGCTTAAAGGCACATTTATTTCATCCATGGTTAATCATCATTGCCCTAGCAAGAATGGCCTCCGACCGGTGGGGCACGTGACTGGACGCACATGCCATGCCCGCTCACATGGTCGCTGACGGACGCGGCCCACCCGCGAACGGCCCCACAGGTCAGCGAGTCCAGGTCGAACTGGCGAAGTAAGCGGCAGCGCGTGGAGGCAGTAACTATTCATTGCTACAGGTACACCGGGTCGATCCGACGGCTGGTGTCATCCTGAGGCGAGATCCGACGGCCGAAATCACATCAAGCAAAAGATCCAACGGCCAGGAACTCCAAATCGCTGAGAGCGCCCGGGAATGACCGCATCCCTTATTTCTCGATGGATATGTTCTTACAAGGGTGGAACTGCCCTGGTTATCACTCATCAGAAATGACCATCCAAGGACAGAGCCACTAAAATAAGAACATGACCAAAACGGCTGAAAGAAACGAAGGGGATCCAACTTAATACCAACACGTGCCTCGATTGCTCGAGAGCATGCTTATATCAGCCATAACCGATCATCATAGCCCTGGCTATGTCCCATACAGTAGCCGATGCAGAGGAGCAGGAGGAAGATGCAACTCACCGAAGGAGGTTGTAGCCGAGGAAGTACTCAGTGGGTGCCAGAGTTGCGGTTGAACGACATCCAACCGGCGAGGAACCGCTTCCTACACTCCTAAACCGACATAAAAAGAAGCAGGAGCTCATCATTTCCCATTGCTCCTAAAAAAATTGTAAAGCAAACAAAAATTAGTGCTTTGTGACTGACCAGCAAGAATTAGAAAACAAATTCTTATGACCGAAGGTGCTCTGAACCCAAATCTTTTCTTCATAAACATGGAGTAACTCTCATCAAGAGAGTAAGCTTGCAACATATAAAAAATATTATAAGAAAGAACACCTGATAGAAGCTAACAAAATTAAGTTTAGAATTTACCCTAGCAAATCAATAACTGTACAAAAATATTGTGGGCCAAATGGAATTCATATAGGCCACCAACTAAACTGAGAGGAACCAAAATTTTATATTTTGACCTATTTTTCCACATTAGTCTGAAGCTCTTGTTATTTTATTTATCCAAATTAAGACTGTCATTATTTAAACCGGATATTCTTAAAGCCTCTATCTGATTTAAGCCCAGAACATAAAATTAGATGGCAAAAAACATGCATGGACTGAACTCTTCAGCAAAATAATAAATGTCTATTCAAAGCTATATGTGCTTGCCTGGCATTTGGATTCGGTGTACTGAATCGATACTTTGCACATATATAGTACATCTTTGTATGTACTTTACAGAAGTTAGCTGATTCATCGCCATCACTCGACACACAACAACAGGTTACTCTTCCAAAGTGGGTAACAATACAAGGGAAATTGCCCTATGCATTTTTCATGACAAAAAACAGATGCCTGGTGCATCTTCTGTAGTATAAAAAGGGCATCATAAATTCAGGTCAGCCAATCAAATGAATCTATCCATCCAGAGGTAACCAATCTTTGGTTACAAGCAACATCTAAAAGTTAGCTGATCTGGCACAATGTTCTTATCTGATTGTGAGATATGTAACCAAAGATGGGTTACCTCTAACTAAAGATTTTGTAAACTATGTTAGGTAAATACATACACTAAAATAGGCAAAAAAAATCATGTAGGACCCAATTCCATTAAATTGAAAAAACCTAAAGATCCATGGTCACTAAAGTAGGAACCTAAAAGAGTAAATAAACCTACATGGGATTAAAAAAGAAGCATACAGAATGGACACAGACCAAGCATGCCAATGTAAATGGACCAGCCCGATGAATGTCTACCTGACAGCATACTACTTCAGCTACAGGCCAATGAACTTTTTTTATAATCATATCTAGAACGATATTGGTTTGTTTGGTAGCCCCAACAGCGCGACACATGCAAGCAATTCCAACAGACAAATCAATAGGCTACTTCTAAGACACAGCAGAAAGGTACAGAAAAAATCCTAGGTCCTGCCAGGATATAGAGTAGTGACAATATCCCAAATGCGAAATGCCAAGCAAGCACAAAAACACAAGCAGACAATTCGAAATGCCAAGCAAGCACTTCATATGGACTAAAAGTACTACACATGGACCTAAATACAGAGGCTACATCTGCAGCACATATGATCCTACAGTACTATACATGGACCTAAAACACATACTACATCTGCAGCACATATGGAAGAACGGCAGCTCGTATGAACATACATACGACCTACAGAAACTGCAGTATTTATGGATCCGAAACACACATGCGACCTACAGAAATAATATGAGGAGGCCAGGTGAGAGGGAAGAATCACCTGCAATCAAATCAGCTGTACCGCCTCGAGGCCACACACGCTGGAAGCGAAGAGCACGAGCAGACCAAAATCAGAACGGATCTAGACAAATCCCACAGATCCCTAAAGAACAACAAACCTTAATCAGCACACACACATCACAAAGGGGAAGCAACGAAGGGAGCAAACAGACTCACCTCGGCCATCTCAGAAGCTCAACCGGTGCGCTCCCTCTCCGGTCGACCCGCAAGGCAACACCAACGCCACTGCACCGTCCAAACTTCAAATCAAGCAGAGAAACAGGGAAGACGTAAGAAACGAGCGGAGCAGAAGAGACGAGCGTGAGATAGAGGAGAACCACCTGAAGAACAGTGTCGAACAGAGGAGGACGAGCGTCGGCGGCGGCTAGAGGAGGACACCACCGTAGAGCCAGGCAGCAAGGACCCGCATGTATGGGAAGGGCTTGGCAAGCAGGTCGCGCATGCAGGAAAAGACCTTGGCCGGGTGGCGCACGCTGACGCAGGCTACCTCCTCGATGTGTCCGTGCACCGGGCTCGTCCTCCTCTGCCTGGCCCGGATGGGGAGGAGGAAGGATGGCGGCACAGCGCGCCTGACGTTGGGGAGGAGATGCGGGGCGGGGAGACGCCAGCTCCGTCCGTTGCGGGGGCATCGTCGTCGTCGCCGGGGAGCACGGCGGTGAGCGCCCCGAGCGCCAGCGCGGCCTGGTCGGCGGGGATCTGCAGCGCCTCCGCGAGCACCGCGACACCCACGCGGCCGGGCCGCGGCACCCACGTGCCCGGGCTACGACACCCACGGGCCACGAGCTTCGCCTTGAGCTGCGCTAGGGTTTGCGTGGAGGTCGGCCTCCAACACGCCGTCTGCTGCGGGGGCGGCGTCGTCGCCGAGGAGCACAGCGGCGAGCGCCCCAAGCGCCAGCGCGGCCTGGTGGATGGGAGACAAGAGGGGAGGAGGCAAAGAGCCGGCGGCATGAGGGGCGGGCGGCGGATAGGGGAGAGAAGGAGACGAAGAGCAATGAATGAGAGCACGAAAGGGCAAGCCGCCGCCCTCCCCCACCCCATAGCCGCACGGGCCAACCACCGCCCACAACGCACAAGACCTAGATGTGAAAAGACTGAAATGCCCTCGGTGGGGGCAAGATTTTACACGCGGTGGCGTGGGATATTTACCTGCCGGTGTGCGCGACGAGATGAATAGGACACACGCCCAGCCACAGTCACTGACAACCGAGGCCCACCCGCGAGCGGCCCCACAGGTCAGCGAGTCCAAGTCGAACAGGCGAAGTAGGCGGCAGTGCGTGGAGGCAGTAACTATTCATTGCTACAGGTACACCGGGTCGATCCGACGGCTGGTGTCATCCTGAGGTGAGATCCGACGGTCGAAATCACATCAAGCAAAAGATCCAACGGCCAGGAACTCCAAATCGCTGAGAGCGCCCGGGAATGACCGCATCCCTTATTTCTCGATGCTTGCTTCCTCATTGACCACGTATTTTGTCGGGGGTTGGGTGCAACATATGCCAAAGGATGGCTTATCATGGTGGGGGCGAGTAGAACGTCGCCGGTGCCTGGAAATGGGATGAGGCGAAGGCATGCACGCCGACGGATCTTACCCAGCTTTAGGGCTCTCCGTGGAGATAATACCCCTACTTCTGCTCTGCGGGGTCTCCGCATGATCACTATGGCAAAGTGGGTACAAGGTTGCTCCTTGAGCTGTTCGGGTTGAGGAAGGAGAAGGGCATGACTAGCTCTTCTCTTCCCTCTATGTGTGTCTAAAGCTATCAGGGTCCAACCCTTTGCATGGGTGTCCCGGGGGGTTTATATAGGCCTACCCCCCGGGGGTACAACGGTAATCCGGCTGGGCGCGGGTCCCAGCCGTCTGTCTCTCAGGTCGCCGTCTTCTTCGCCGTCTGCTGGGGCCCGCCTACTGGTGGACCCCGACGACGGGCCCGGCATGGGCCGACAGGCCTTGTCCGCCGCGGGCGGGTCTTGCCGGCTGCGGATTACTGTAGCCGTGCCTCTAATGACGCTGGCTTGGTCATGGGGTCATGGCAACAGTGCCGCCGCCTGACGGGCGATCACTGTAGCCATTCCCCGTCTTGTCTGGTTAATGGCGTGCGGGGCCCATGGGGGGGTCGGCCGACTCTCGGGGGGCCGACTCCCAATGGGTCCGTCTTGTGGTGCTCTCGCCGTCTTCTACACCCCTGCCGACGGGCGGGTCCCGCCGTCTCTGGGTCGTACATATAGGCCGTCGTGGGCACAGGGCGCCGCCCACGGGGCTGATGTCAGGGCCGGCATGGCAACAGTGCCGCGCCGGATGGAGATCTCCATTGGTACGGCGCACTGTGGCCATGCCTGCCCTTCGCGAACGGCGCAGGGATGGGCCGCGCGGTGGCCGCACCCCATCCCGTCCATAGTTGCGAAGGTGGGAGGTGGTTGGAGTCGCGGGCCGACTCCCCATAGCCGGCTTCTCTGGAAGCCGCCAGTTAGGAGCCGGCTTATCTCGAAGTCGTCCTTGGGACTCGGTCGTGAGGGGCTGTCGGCGGCCTCGCCGCTGACTCCCAGAAAGCGGCTCTTCGTCTTGGGTTCTTGAGGGGTGCAGCCTGCCCCGATGTCTTGAAAGGTCCGGGGGCTCGGGTTTTCCTACCCGTGGCCCATTACTCCGACAGTAGTCCCCGAAGCTGGTGAGGCACCGAGGGCAACATGTCGAGGAGCCTCAACAGTTTCATCCTTTTGGTGGTGGAATCTGGGCCTTGCTCGCCGTCTTCCTCTAGGCCGACTAGCTGGAGCCGCACTCACAGAAGGCTGTCTTGCCCCTTAGAGAGTTTGAAAGTCGCAGCGGGAACCAGGCAGCGTGCCTGATAAGCTTCCAGGTAGCGGCCCGTTGCGGGCCCGTCGCATGGCGCCACGCGGCAGGGTCAGTCTGCCCACCCACGCGTGCGACGGGACAGGCCATCAGGCGGGACCCGCCACTACCACCCCTCGGCACGCGAACAGATCCGTCGCGGCCGCGCGAACGGTTGGGGTTCCCACGTCGTAACTGCACGCAGTAACTTCGTGAGGTAAATCGTGGGGGGCATGGGGTCCTGGGCGCAGTTAATCCCACGTCCGCCCCATCGGCTTCTCAGCCCATGAGCCTATAAGTAGGCGGGAGGGGGGGGGGGGGGGGCGGCGAAGCACACACGCCCATCTCCCTGCTCCCCCCGCTTCCTCTTGCTTCTTCTTCCTCTTGCCGCCGCCGTGCCGAACCATGCCATGCCGCGGCGATGAGCTCTTCCTCCGCCGCTGCACCGCCTGCCGCGTGCTCCGGCGTGTGGGACGGCTCCGAGGTGGACAACGACCACATCGAGTTCCTCCGCCAGACGCGCCGTCTCCCCAGCAAGAGCCTAGTGCGGGCCCGCGCCGCGCTGGCGGGAGAAATATCGCCAGCGCCGGAGGAGGGCGAGCGGCGTATTCCGCTCGCACCTCATGCGCGGCCTAGGGCTGCCAGCGAGCGGTTTCTTCCGCTCCTTCTTGGAGTTCCACGGGCTCCAGCCACACCACCTTACTCCAAACACGGTGGTGCTGCTGGCTGCCTTCGCCACCTTGTGCGAAGGCTTCCTCGGCATTCTCCCCACCATCAAGCTATGGGGGGAGTTCTTCCAGTCCAAGCTCGGCACGCACGGCGCCGGCGTGCCAGCTCTGTGTGGCACCTTCATCCGCGATGCGGAGATCGGTGGCCGACAACCCATTTCCCACCATTCCGCTGATCAAGTCGGTGAAGATGTGGCAGCGGTCCTATTTTTACGTGAAGAACGTCACCCCAGAAGGCGACTGGGTCAACCTGCCGCCTTACGAAGCCGGCGCACTGGCGGGGAGGCTCCCCAGCTGGTCCCATCGGGCCAGAACTCTGGCTCCGCTCATGCCTCCGCCGTCGCGCGACTCCGAGTGCTGACGCAGTCGGAGGGCTTGACCGGGACCGACCTGCTGGCCGCCTTCGTGGCGTGCCGAGTCCTTCCGCTCCAAGGCCGACCTCATCTGATCTGTCAGATGAGCGGCCACCGGGACCCAAGTCGGCTATGCTCCAAGGATATGCCCCACGTGGAGGTGGCGGACACGGTGAATTACATCACAAACTGCAATCTCACGGCGGATTGGCAGTTCGGCAAGGAGCCGTACTCACGCGCCAACCCCCCGCCTGTCGTAAGTCGTCTCTCTTCTTCTTCTGTTTTCTTTTTCAGCCGAATCCGACCTCTGATCTTTTTTGGTTTTTTCGAGTCAGAACCCCCTCATCCAGCATTCAGCCGGCACCACGGGACCGGCCCGTCAGTTCGTCCCCGACCGAGCGAAGAGCAACATCGACCATCCTGACTTGGGGGCGGCAGCGATGGAGGCCGACGCCGAAGGAGGAGGAGGAGGAGCAGGCGACTTCAGGCCCCTGGCCACCTTTGCTGACTGGCCTAAAGACGAGACGAGGGGGAAGTTGCCCCGCGCCACCAGTCAAAGGTCGGCTAGCCGAGCGCGAGTTCCTCCACCGGCTTGGGTGGTCAGGGCTAGGTGCACCGTCATCCGGAGACCTGCTCTGGACGGGAACCCTTTTCCTCCCTGGCGAGCGCAGCCAGCCCGACACGCCAGATGGAGTCTGTGCCGACACGCTGCACGATGCTGAGATCGCCTGTGCGGCCAGCTGCCTCGCCGAACTTGTCGGCGAGGTTCGCCTCTCCGACGAGCCTGCATCCGACGCAGGCACGGGCGGCCCCGAGAGCCTCCTTGCGGGCCTCCTCGAACAACTCCATGTCGCCGGCGAGCCTGCCACGGACCTGGAGTCCATAGGCTCCACCGACCCGATGCTGGTCGACTCCGACACCGCGTCGCTCGACGCGTTCCCCACCAACATGGTGGTCTATGACGAGCCGCTCCCTCGTGCGGAGAGCGGCGGAAGCACCGTCATAGAACTACTCGTCATCGGTCATGGCGAGCGTTCCGGCGAAGGAGCTCATGACCCTCTCGATGCGGCTCTGCAAGACCTGACCGCGCCTATCCCGAAAGACGCTGACGCCGAGATGCTGGAGGCACGCCGCCTTCAGCTCCTCGAAGGCGCGAGGAAGCTGGCAAGCATGAGACGCTTGTCAGAAGCCTACCAGTGTGAGATGGATCGCGCTGTGGGCGGCTCGCCGACCCCGACTAGCCCTAGCCGCCTAGGTGCGATCCAGCAGCGCGGTGTAGCCATCGCCAACCTGTTCGGGGCCAATCGCCCTGTGTACGCCACGCCCACGGAGAACATCCGCGCCGCCCAGGCGGTGGCGGACGAGCTGGACAACTTCGAGGGCGAGGAGCGCCGCCTGATGACGGAGCGTGTCCAGCAGCTCCTCGACGCGGCTGCCGTGCAGGACGAAGCCGGCTGCCGCACGGAGGCGGTGCAACGATAAAACGATGACTTGCCTCCCCGCCGAGATCAAGGCGCGACGTCTCGGACGCCGATTGGCGGTGTCCGTGGAAGAAAAAACAAGGATCCGACTGTCAGCCACAGTCAGACTCACATCTCCATCAAGCGCGACCAAGACGGCCGCCCAAGAGCAGTGGAGCGGCGGGACGACTATCTGCCTCCGCCTCCTCGCAGAGAAAGGCGAGTCTCCCTGCCACCCATCGAGCATCCGACTCTCGGTGACCGCCTCGGCCGCTGAGAGGGAGTCGGAGAAAACGACGCCCGCCACAGGATCGACCGACTCCACCGATCCCTGGCGCTGGAAGAAGAAGACGAGTTGGGTCCGCCCTGTTTTGGACCTCGCATCCGAGATGAGCCCTTCCCCAGAGGGTTCACACTCCCTCGAGACACGCCCAAGTACACCGGCTCCGTAAAGCCGGAAGACTGGCTAGTTGACTACTCCACAGCCGTTAACATAGCGAACGGCAACAAGCATGTTGCCGTGAAGTATGTTCCCCTCATGCTCCAGGGCACGGCCCGGACATGGTTGAACAGCCTGAAGCCCCACAGCATCAACAGCTGGGTCGACTTCACCGAGGCCTTCGTCCGCAACTTCACGAGCACGTACAAGCGACCTCCCAAGCCTCGCCAGCTTTCCTTGTGCATGCAAGGCCCCAACGAGTCAACTCGCGACTACCTCACGCGCTGGGCTGAGCTCCGAAACTCCTGCGAGGGCGTGCACAAGGTGCAGGCTATCGAGTACTTCACCGCCGAGTGCAGAGAAGGCACCCTCCTCAAGCACAAGCTCCTTTGCGATGAGCCGGAGACCCTCAACGAGCTGCTGATCATAGCAGACAAGTACGCCACGGCCGACTCCTCCATGAAGACGGAGATTGGAGTCAGTGCGACTGGCAAGGTGGCTCCTCACGCTCCTAGAACTCCGGCTGGAGACACCAGTCGGCGACAGCAACAGAACGATCAGAAGCGCAAGGCCCCACAGCCGGCTTCCAGCAACCGGCAGGTGGCGACAGTCGAAGACCAGTAGCCAGAGGGGCAGCCTCCGGCCCAGCAACAAAAAGGCGGCAAGTCCAACTGGTTGCCGGCCTTCTCTTACGAGCAGACTCTAGATGGTCCCTGCAAGTTCCATAGCGGCGCGAAGCCGTCAAACCACACCACCCGGAAGTGTCACTGGCTCACCAGGATCGCCAAGGGAGACGGCCTCCTGCCTCCCCCGCCTGCTGGGCCGCCGCCTCCACCGCCGCCCCAACAGCCGGCTGTCAGGCCAGTCGGTGCAGTGCAAGACGAGTACCCAGAAGAGCATGGAGCTTATGTGGTGTTCACCAGTGTGGCCGATGACCGACGCAGCAGGCAGCTGCAGCAGCAAGAAGTGAATGCAGTAGCATCAGATACTCCAGAGTTCATGCACTGGTCCGAGAAGCCTATGAGTTGGAGCAGAGCTGATCACCCAGAGGTGATGCCGAATCCGGGCTCCTATGCCCTGGTCTTGGGAGCCACCCTTGCCGCAGATAGGTGGGCCGCTCGCTTCTCGCGAGTGCTAATAGACGGAGGCAGCAACATCAACATCCTGTACAAGGACACGATGGAGAAGTTAGGAATCAAGCAAAGACAGCTTCAGAGCAGTCGGACTGTGTTCCACGGCATTGTACCTAGCCTTTCCTGCTCACCGATCGGCAAGATCCTGATAGACGTCCTCTTTGGGGACAAAGATCATTTCCACCGAGAGCCAGTTTGGTTCGAAGTTGTGGACCTCGAAAGCCCGTACCACGCTCTGCTTGGCCGACCTGCTTTGGCCAAGTTCATGGCGGTCCCCCACTACGCCTACCTCAAGATGAAGATGCCAAGTTCCAAGGGGATTCTGACCGTAGCTAGCGACTACAGAAAGTCGTCCGCTTGCAGCTGAAAGCAGTCGGCTGGCCAAGTCCCTGGTGATCGTAGCCGATAAGCGGCTTCTTGATCGGGTTGTGGCAATGGCCGGCAAGCAGCCTGAAATATCGCCCAACCTCAAGGAGTCAGAAGCTGAGGGCTTGTTCAAGCCAGCCAAAGAAATGAAGAAGATACCCTTGGACCCAGAGCACCCGGAGAGGTATGCTATCATAGGTGCAAACCTTGACAGTAAATAAGAAGGCAAGCTCATCGATTTCCTCCGTGAGAATTGGGACATTTTCGCATGGTCCCCTAAAGACATGCTAGGTGTACCGACGGAATTCGCCGAGCACAAGTTACATGTCCGATCCGATGTGAAGCCCGTCAGGCAGCCTTTGCGCCGCCTGTCAGAAGAGAAGAGAAGAGTTGTTGGAGAAGAGATAGCCCGGCTCCTAGCAGCCGGATTCATCATGGAAGTGTTCTTTCCAGAATGGTTAGCAAACCCGGTCTTGGTACTGAAGAAGAACAAGCAGTGGCGGATGTGTATTGACTACACAAGCCTCAACAAAGCTTGCCCCAAGGACCCGTTCGCTCTGCCGAGAATTGATCAGGTGATAGACTCCACAGCCGGATGCGAGCTGTTGAGCTTCTTAGATGCATATTCAGGATATCACCAGATCAAACTGAACCCGGCCGACAAACTAAAGACCGCCTTCATCACGCCGTTTGGAGCCTTCTGCTACCTGACCATGACGTTCGGCTTAAGGAATGCCGGCGCCACCTTTCAGCGTTGCATGCAGAAGTGCCTCCTCAAGCAGCTCGGCAGAAACGACCACGTCTACGTGGACGATGTGGTGGTGAAGACGGAAAAGCGAGGAACACTGCTGGAAGACCTTAAGGAGACCTTTGAGAACCTTTGCCGATTCCAGATCAAGCTCAACCCTGAGAGGTGCGTCTTCGGAGTACCAGCCGGCCAACTCCTTGGTTTCCTGGTCTCTGAACGCGGCATAGAGTGCAACCCCGTGAAGATCAAGGCCATCGAGAGGATGGAAGTACCCCGCCGACTGCTAGATGTGCAAAAGTTCACCGGCTGCTTGGCGTCCATCAGCCGATTCATCAGCCGGCTGGGCGAGAAAAGCTCTTCCTTTATACCAGCTCATGAAGAAGACCACCTTCTTCGAATGGAACCACAAGGCGGATGAAGCCTTTCTCCAGTTGAAGAAAATGCTGTCTACTCCCCCGTGCAGGCAGCCCCGACTCCTAAGGAGCCCATGCTCCTGTACATTGCCGCGACCAGTAGGGTAGTCAGCACAGTCATTGTAGTTGAGCGCAAGGAGGAAGGCAATGCGCTACCTGTCCAGAGACCAGTATATTACCTGAGCGAAGTACTGTCGACCTCCAAGCAGAACTACCCCCACTACCAGAAGATGTGCTACGGTGTGCACTTTGCCGCCAAGAAGTTGAAGCCTTACTTTCAAGAGCAACCAATCACTGTGGTTTGCACGGCCCCACTAGCCGAGATCATCGGAAGCCGAGATGTTTCTGGCCGAGTGGCCAAATGGGCCATAGAGCTGGCCCCCTACACCATCTATTACCAACCCCGCACCGCCATCAAGTCGCAAGCACTGGACGACTTCCTCATCGACTGGGCCGAGACCCAGTACCTGCCGCCAGCTAGCGCCCGACTCCACCCATTGGCGGATGCATTTCGATGGCTCCAAGATGCGCACCGGCTTGGGAGCCGGCGTTGTCCTCACTTCCCCCAAAGGCGACAAGCTCAAGTACGCGCTGCAGATCCATTTCGCCGCCTCCAACAACGTCGCCGAATACGAGGCGCTCATTCACGGGCTCTGGCTTGCCAAAGAACTTGGCATTCGCCGGATCTTGTGTTATGGCGACTCCGACTTGGTGGCCCAACAGTCATCCGGCGACTGGGACGCCAAAGATGCAAACATGGCGAGCTACCGTTTCCTGGTACAACAATTGAGTGGATATTTTGAGGGGTGCAAGTTCCTCCACGTGCCAAGAAATGATAACGCCCAAGCAGATACCCTGGCAAGAATCGGCTCCACCCGCCAGGCAATACCATCCGGCGTCGCCCTTCAGCGCCTCCTCAAGCCATCTGTCAAGCCGTCACCAGAATCAGACTCCATTTTTGTGCCGGCTCCCCCTGGAGAAGTCGGATCCGACTCCAAAGCCTCAGCAGACGGCACAAGAATTCTTGCAGATGGCCCTAAGAATGCCGCAATCGAAGCCGGCCCGCGGACTGCGGCGACCATTGCGAAGACCCCACAACTCGGCCCGGGGACTGCACCAGTCGGCCCGGGGACTGCACCAGTCGGCCCGGGGACTTCATCAACCCAACAAGCGGCCGTGGACTCCAGCCCGCCGCCTCCCAGCCCAGCCACCCTCGTCCAAGTAGCAGTACCGGCAGTTGAAGAAATAGCAGCACCCTCATGGGCCCAGCCCATCCTGAAGTTCCTAGTAAGCTGAGAGCTACCAACCGATGAAATCTTGGCTCGGCAAGTACAACGTCGAGCGGCAGCCTACACTATAGTCAACAGAGAGCTGGTCAGCGCAGCATCACTGGTGTCTACCAGCGTTGCGTCGAGCCAGAGCAAGGCCAAGCGATTCTCGAAGACATTCATCAAGGCGAGTGCGGCCACCATGCGGCCTCAAGAGCACTCGTCGCCAAAGCCTTCCGACACGGTTTCTTCTGGCCAACTGCCCTAGAAGAGGCCAAGGAATTAGTCCAAAAATGCAAGGGGTGCCAGATGTTCCGCTCCAAGCCGTTTCAGCCGGCTTCCGCACTCAAGACTATCCCCATCGCCTGGCCCTTTGCTGTTTGGGGCCTGGACATGGTGGGACCATTCAAAGCAGCACGAGGCGGCCTAACTCACTTACTTGTCGTGGTGGACAAGTTCACCAAGTGGATAGAAGTAAAGCCCATCAAGAAGTTGAATGGTCCAACTACAGTGACTTTCATCGCTGACATCACGACTCGGTACGGCGTACCACACAGCATCATCACCGACAGTGGCACAAATTTTGCCAAAGGCGCCCTGGCCCATTTCTGCGCGACTCAAGGCATCCGACTGGACTTAGCGTCCGTTGCCCATCCGCAGTCAAACGCCCAGGTGGAGCGAGCAAATGGCCTCATCCTGTCTGGCATCAAGCCTCGACTGGTCGAACCACTGGAGTGTTCGGCCGGCTAGTGGCTTGAGGAGTTGTCAGACGTCCTCTGGAGTTTGCGCACAACTCCAAACAAGTCAACCGGCTTCACACCTTTCTTCCTCGTCTACGGTGCTGAAGCCGTCATCCCAACGGATATATAGTTCGACTCCCCGCGAGTCACCATGTACACCGAGGAGGAAGCAGAAGAAGCACGACAAGACGGTGTCGATCTGCTGGAAGAGGGCCGGCTGTTGGCACTCAGCCGGTCCAGCATCTACCAGCAGAGCCTGCGCCACTACTAAAACAGGAAGGTCAAGCCGAGATCTTTCCAAGAGGGCGACCTTGTGCTCTGGCTAATCCAGCGAACAGCCGGCTAGCACAAGCTGTCGGCGCCTTGGGAAGGCCCTTTCATTATCAGCAAAGTGCTGGGCAACGACTCCTACTACCTGATCGACGCTCAGAAGCTTCGAGCACGCAAGAGGGACGACTCCGGCAAAGAGATGGAGCGGCCATGGAACGCAAATCTTCTCCGAAGATTTTTCAGTTAAATGCAGTATGTACCACGCTACCTTTTGTGTTAAAATACTAAGACTTCGGGCCCCCCGAGAGGAGCTCGGGGACTGCCCTTTTTTGTTATCTGTATGATAAGAATTATGCCTTCGAGTATGTTACTCTTTGATTATGCCGCTTGGCACCGAATTTGACTAGTCGGCCCGGGGACTCGCCGCCTCGCGCTATGAAATGCTTCCTGCAGTCGGACAAGTAGCGTGCGGTGCCTAAGCCGTCTCCTGTCAAAAGCCGCAGCTCGCAGAGCGACTGTTTGGTGGGTAGGAGTAAGGAAGAATGGGCGCCCACACGAAAAATGGCTAAGGACCCAAAGCATAAACATAGTTTAAGCCGGCTTCCAGCCCCTTTTTTGCAAAACTGACTCTTGAGTGGTCGGTTTGCCGCTTTCTATCCAACTTGTTTAAAAGACTCTAAAAAATGGCCAAGTACTTGCCTTCCCAAGAGTAGCCAAGCACTTGATCCAAACGGCAGTCCGTAGAGCGATTGTCCGACGGGCAAGGCGGCGAACAAGGGAAGGCGGCAAAGGAAAGAGCCATAAGAGCAATGAGCAAGGAAAGATAGAATTAGGATAATATTTACACAACATAGTCCCTTGGCCGAATCTTCGAGCAGAAGTTCAAAATACACCCCGCGGGTGGAATTGTGCGAATTAACAAGTTTTTTAAAAGACTATCAAAGCAGATAAAAATAAAGGCAAGACAGCAGGCTAGGAAGCGGCAGACGGGTTTGGAGGGCCGGAGGAGACGGCGGTGTCAGGCGCCGGGGCGGCCGTCTGGGCAGTCTCGGCTTGATCATCTCGGGCGGCAGCCAGCCCAGACGGGCGCGGCTCATTGCTAGAGGCGCGGTCGAGCTGAGGCTGGTTGCCCGCTCCGTCTTCTGGCGCCTACATCTAATCTCCGTCCTCCACCTCGCCTTCCTCCTCGATGCTGGAGCCGATCACCTCCGCCGAGTCCTCGTCGTAATCCGGGTTCATCTCGAACCACTCCGGCGGCGCCTCCCCGCCGTCCTCAGCCCGCTCAGGGACGAAGATGCTGGTGTCCGTGTAGTCGGCGATCGCTGCCGCACGCTCGACGAGGGCATCTTTCGCAGCCAGCAGCTCCGCCTGGGCCTCTGACCGGAACGCGGCCAGCCGGTCCAGATCCAGCCCTGGATACCACGCCTTGACGAATTCCAAGGCCCAGCGCGCTCCAGTCTAGCCCGCGGAACCCTTCCAGGCCTCAAGACGGCTAGTCGCGACGTTCAGCCAGTCGGTAGTCCGACTGGGAGTACGCAGAACCGGCATGTCTGGCCACAGGGCAGCAATCGCCTGGGCGCCGACACGTTGAAGCCGGTGCGGCATCCGATGGGCCGGCCGCAGACGAGCCTCAATGCTCAGAAGCTGCTCACCAAGGGTCCGGGGGGCGTTGGCAGCGATCTCAGCACCACTCGCCCTCTGCGCCTTGCGATCAGCCTCGATGGCTTGATTGGCCGCCTGCGTGTGGCCGGGGAAGAAGTCTGCCAAGACGAAAAAGAAGCAAGTCAAAAAGCCAGGAGTCAGCCTGACCAATAGTCAGCAGCTCAAAGAAGGAAAGTAAAGAAACTCACTGTCGATGATGTCCTCGATTTCATGGAAGCCAGAGGTCAGTTGTGCCTCCTTGTCGGTCCAGGAGGAGCGCTCGCTCTCGAACTCGGCCAGGAGAGCAACCCCTCTCTTCTCCGCCTCGTCCTGCGCCTTCTTAAGCAGCTCCCTTTGCTCCGCCAGCTGCGTAGCCAGCAGGTCATGCTCTGCGGCGAGCTTGCTGCACTCCTCCCCCTTGGCGCGCAAGGTGGTGTCGGCTGCGCCCAGCTGCTGTCGAAGAGTGGCGTTGGCCTCTGAAGAATAAAAAGAAAAAGGACGTTAAGTCGTCAACTAAGAAGGTCGCCAGGAAGATCCGGCCCGACTGCTCAGCAGTCGGCCCGAATCTCGGGGACTACAGGCCGAGGGTGCGCCAGCGCGCCCCCGCGATGAAGAAAGAAGACTCACCCCGACTCCTCGACAAGTCGGCGGTCCGCTTGCCCAGCTCCTCAACATTGTGGTTGAAGGCAGTGGCGCGGAGGTTGTGATACTCCTGCGATAAGCATTTCAGACAAAGGTAAAAATTTGGAAATCGACAGATAGAGTTCCGAGCCGCCTGCTCAGCAGCCGGCCCGAAACTCGGGGACTACACCCAATGGGTGCGCTGGCGCGCCCCCACAGAGAAGAAACATACCCGAACGGCGGTTCGCGACGCCAAGTGCGCCTTGGTGCAGTTCTGGATGGCGTCGCCTTCAGCTCGCAGCTTCGCCTGAACGTCCAGAAGCGCCTGGTTCAGCGGGCCCGTGCCGCCTCCTCGCACCCACCTAACGGGCGCGACGCTTGTCGCCTCGGCATCTGGAATGGCCGAGCTGGCGGCACCGGTCTCCAAAGGGCGTGGCGCCGAAGTCGCCTTCTCAAGACGGCAGCGCACTGGCGAGGCGACTTGAAGGAGCAGCTTCGCCACAGCTTCGTCATCAGTCGGCGGCACCGGTGGGTCCGCCTGCTATTTACCTCGCGTGCTCTCAGACGGCGGCGGAGGCGGCAGGGGCGGCACGACCGTGCCCGACAGGGAGGTCTCGCCGCCTTTCCTCTTCATGACAGGGAACTCGCTTCCGGCTCCCTCCGTCTGCCCCGTGAACTCCGGCGGCGGCGGCGCGGAGCTCAGCGGGGTGATGAGCAACGCCGATTGGAGGCGCGCGGTCTCCTCGGCTCGTCGCTTAGCTGCGATGGTGGCTTCGGCCTCCTCCAGCTTCCTCTGGGCGGAAGCCGCCGCCTTCTCGGCCTCCGCCTTCTCCAGGCGGGCGGCCTCCTCCTCGTCGCCCTTCTCCTGCGCGTTCTGCTCCGTCGCTACCTGGAGGTCGGCGGTAGGGTCAATCCGCCGAGTATTGGCGGACGTCTCTGCTGACCCCATGACGGAGGCGGCGGCGACCCTCTCTAAAGTAAGAGGAGCCCTGATGCGAAGAAGACATGTAAAAGACTTGGACAAGATGAACCAGAAGAAAACAAGACAAAGTAGAAGCACTTACGCGGAGACCAGAGGCGGCTTTTTCACTTCCTTGCGGAAGCGGTTAGCCTTCGCGATCGCCTCTTCCCGCTTGGTCATGGCGGTCGTCCCCTTAAACTTCTTCGGCCGGCCGCCTAGCGAGCTTGGCCCGGCCCGGTGCTTCTTCGCGCCGCCTCGAACACCCAAGCCGGCAGAGGAACTCGCGCCTAGCTGGCCGACCCTCGGTTGGCGGCGGGGGACGACTTCCCCCTCGCTGTCATCTTCAGGCCAGTCGGCGAAGGTAGCCAAGGGCCTGAAGTCGTCAGCCCCTCCTCCTTCCCCTCCTTCGGCGTCGGCTTCCATCGCCGCCGCCCCAAGTCAGGGTCGTCGACGTCGCTCTCCGCCTGGTCGGGGACAAACTCACAGGCCGGCCCTGTGGTGCCGGCTGAGGGCTGCATGAGGGGGTTCTGACTCAAAAAAACCAAAAAAGATATGAAGTTGGATTCGGCTGAAAAAGAAAACAGAAGAGGAAAAAAGACGACTTACCACAGGTGGGGGGTTGGCGAGCGAGTATGGCTCCTTGCCGAACTGCCAATCCGCCATAAGATTGCAGTTCGCCATGAAGTTCACCATGTCCGCCACCTCCGCGTGGGGCATGTCCTTGGAGCACAGCCGACTGGGGTCCCGGTGGCCGCTCATCTGACAGATCGGATGAGGTCGGCCTTGGAGTGGAAGGACTCGGTGCGCCACGAAGGCGGCCAGCAAGTCGGCCCCGGTCAGGCCCTCCGACGGCGTCAGCACTCGAAGTCGTGCGACGGTGGTGGCGCCTGCAGGAGTCAGCGTCCTGGCCCGATGGGACCAGCTGGGGAGCCGCCCCGCCAACACGTCGGCTTCGTAAAGCGGCAGATTGACCCAGTCGCCTTCCGTAGCGACGTTCTTCACATAGAAGTAGGATCGCTACCACATCTTCACCGACTTGATCAGCGGGATGGCGGGGAAAGGGTTGTCGCCCACCGGCCTCCGCATCGCGATGAAGGTGCCGCACAGAGCCGGCACGCGCGGCGACGTGCGTGCCGAGCTTGGACTGGAAGAATTCCCCCCACAGCTCGATGGTGGGGAGAACGCCGAGGAAGCCCTCGCACAAGGCGGCGAAGGCAGCCAGCAGCACCACCGTATTCGGAGTGAGGTGGTGCGGCTAGAGCCCGTGAAACTCCAAGAAGGCGCGGAAGAAGCCGCTCGCCGGCAGCCCTAGACCACGCATGAGGTGCGAGCGGAATATGACCCGCTCGCCCTCCTCCGGCGCCGGCGTTATTTCGCATGTCGGCGCGGCGCGGGTCTGCACTAGGTTCTTGCCGGGGATGCGGCGTGTCTGGCGGAGGAACTCAATTTGGTCGTCGTCCACCTCGGAGCCGTCCGACACGCCAAAGCGCGCGGCGGGAGACGCGGCGGCGGAGGAAGAGCTCATCTCCGCAGCGTGGCGTGGTTCGGCGCGACGGCAGCAAGAAGAAGAAGAAGGAGCGAGAGGAAGAGGGGAAGCTGGAAGATGGGTGCGCGTGATTCGCCGCCCCCCTCCTCCCGCCTACTTATAGGCTCACAGGCTGAGAAGCCGATGTGGCGGGCGTGGGATTAACTGCGCCCAGTACCCCACGCCCCCCATGATTTAACCCACGAAGTTACTACACGCAGTAACAACGTGGGAACCCCAACCGCCCGCGCGGCCGCAATGGATCCGCTCGTGGGCCGAGGCACGGTAGTGGCGGGCCCCGGCTGACAGGCATGTCTCGTCGCGCGCGTGGGTGGGCAGACTGACCCTACCGCGTGGCGTCACGCGACGGGCCCGCAATGGGCAGCAGCCTGGAAGCTTATCAGGCACGCTGCCTGGATCCCGTCACCACCTTCAACCCTTGGAGGAGCAAGACGGTCTCCTGCGAGTCCGACTCCAGCTAGTCGGCCTAGAGAAAGACGGCGAGCCAAGCCCAGATTCTTCCACCAGAGGGATGCAATTGTTGAGGCTCCTCGACATGTTGCCCTCGGCGCCTCACCAGCTTCGGGGACTACTGTCGGAGTAATGGGCCACGGGTAGGCAAACCCGAGCCCCTGGACCTTTCAAGACATCGGGGCAGGCTGCGCCCCTCAAGATCCCAATATGAAGAGCCTCCTTATGAGAGTCGGCGGTAGATTCGCTGACTGCCCCTCCCATCCTAGTCCTAGAGACGGCCTCAAGATGAGCCGACTCCCAACTGGCGGCTTCCAGAAAAGCCGGCTACGGGGAGTCGGCCCGCGACTCCAACCATCTCCTGCCTGCGCAATTACGGGCGGGACGGGGTGTGACCGCCGCGCGGCCCATCCCTGCCCCGTCCACGAAGGGCAGGCATGGCCACAGTGCGCCGTACTGACAGAGATCTCCGTCCGGCGCGGCACTATTGCCACGCCGGCCCTGACATCAGCCCCATGGGCAGATCCATGTACCCACGACGGCCTGTCTGTACGACCTAGAGACGGCGGGACCCTCCTATCGGCGGGGGTGCAGGAGACGGCGAGAGCGCTGGAAGACGCAACTGTTGGGAGTCGGCCCCCAGGAGTCGGCCAGCCCCTCCAACAGGCCCGCATGCCATTAACCAGACGAGACAGGGAATGGCAACAGTGATCGCCCGCCAGGCGGCGGTGCTGTTGCCATGACCCCATGACCAAGCTATCGTCATTAGAGGCGCGGCTACAGTAATCCGTAGCTGGCAAGACCCGCCAGCGGCGGACGAGGCCTGTCAGCCCCATGATGGGCCGTCGGCGGGGCACTAGTCTGCGGGCGCCAGCAGTCGGTAGAGAAGTCAGCGACCTAAGAGACAGACGACTGGGACACACGCCCAGCCGGATTACCATTGTACCCCCGGGGGGTAGGCCTATATAAACCCCCCGGGGCACCCATGCAAGAGGTTGGACCCTAATAGTTTTAGACACACATAGAGGGAAGAGAAGAGCTAGCCGTGCCCTTCTCCTTCCTCACCCCGAACAGCTCAAGGAGCAACCTTGTACCCACTTCGCCATGGTGATCATGCGGAGACCCCGCAGAGCAGCAGTAGGGGTATTATCTCCACGGAGAGCCCTGAAGCTGGGTAAGATCCACCGGCGAGCATGCCTTCGCCTCATCCCGTTTCCAGGCACCGGTGACGTTCTACTCGACCCCACCATGATAAGCCATCCTTTGGCATATGTCGCACCCAACCCCCGACACCTACGGACTCCAAGTCCGTGGCAGGCTCGCTGGCGACGTGGAGTTGGTCAAGGAGGCCCGCGAGGAGGCTCTCGGGGCCGCCCCTGCCGGCGTCGGATGCAGGCTCGTCGGAGAGGCGAACCTCGCTGACAAGTTCGGCGAGGCAGCTGGCTGCGCAGGCGATCTCAGTGCCGTGCAACGCGTCGGCGCAGACTCCGTCTGGCGTGCCGGGCTGGCTGCGCTTGCCAGGGAGGAAAAGGGTTCCCGTCCAGAGCAGGTCTCCGGACGACGGTGCACCTGGCCCCACGGTGGGCGCCAAATGTCGGGGGTTGGGTGCGACATATGCCAAAGGATGGCTTATCATGGTGGGGGCGAGTAGAACATCGCCGGTGCCTGGAAACGGGATGAGGCAAAGGCATGCACGCCGGCGGATCTTACCCAGCGTCAGGGCTCTCCGTGGAGATCATACCCCTACTGCTGCTCTGCGGGGTCTCCGCATGATCACTATGGCAAAGTGGGTACAAGGTTGCTCCTTGAGCTGTTCGGGGTGAGGAAGGAGAAGGGCACGGCTTGCTCTTCTCTTCCCTCTATGTGTGTCTAAAGCTATCAGGGTCCAACCCTTTGCATGGGTGCCCCGGGGGGTTTATATAGGCCTACCCTCCAGGGGTACAACGGTAATCCGACTGGGCGCGGGTCCTAGCCGTCTGTCTCTCAGGTCGGCGTCTTCTCCGCCGACTGCTAGGGCCCGCCGTCTGGTGGGCCCCGATGACGGGCCCGGCATGGGGCCGATAGGTCTTGTCCGCTGCGGGCGGGTCTTGCCGGCTGCGGATTACTGTAGCCGTGCCTCTAATGACGCTGGCTTGGTCATGGGGTCATGGCAACAGTGCCGCCGCCTGACGGGCGATCACTATAGCCATTCCCTGTCTTGTCTGGTTAATGGCGTGTGGGGCCCGTGGGGGGGGGGGGGGGGCGACTCCCGGGGGGCCGACTCCCAACGGGTCCGTCTTGTGGCGCTCTCGCCGTCTTCTGCACCCCCGCCGATAGGCGGGTCCCGCCGTCTCTGGGTCGTATAGACAGGCCGTCGTGGGCACAGGGCGCCGCCCACGGGGCTGATGTCAGGGCCGGCATGGCAACAATGCCGTGCCGGATGGAGATCTCCATTTGTACGGCGCACTGTGGCCATGCCTGCTGAGGGAGTCCTGGACTAGGGGGTTTCCGGATAGCTCCAAGGTGGATGGGACTTCATCCCGTGTCCGGATGGGACTTTCCTTGGCGTGGAAGGCAAGCTTGGCGATACGGATATGTAGATCCCCTACCATTGTAACCGACTCTGTGTAACCCTAACCCTATTCGGTGTCTATATAAACCAAAGGGTTTTAGTCCGTAGGACATAACAACAATCATACCATAGGCTAGCTTCTAGGGTTTAGCCTCTCTGATCTCGTGGTAGATCTACTCTTGTACTACCCATATCATCAATATTAATCAAGCAGGAGTAGGGTATTACCTCCATCGAGAGGGCCTGAACCTGGGTAAAAACATCGTGTCCCTTGTCTCCTGTTACCATCCGCCTAGACGCACAGTTCGGGACCCCCTACCCGAGATCCGCCGGTTTTGACACCGACATTGGTGCTTTCATTGAGAGTTCCTCTGTGTCGTCACCGATAGGCCCGATGGCTCCTTCAATCATCAACAACGACGCAGTCCAGGGTGAGACTTTACTCCCCGGACAGATCTTCATATTCGGCGGCTTTGCACTGCGGGCCAATTCGCTTGGCCATCTGGAGCAGATCGAAAGCTACGCCCCTGGCCATCAGGTCAGATTTGGAAGCTTGAACCATACGGTCGATGTCTACGGGGACTTGATCTTCGACGGATTCGAGCCACAGCCAAGCGTGCCGCACTGTCTCGATGGGTATGATCTAGCTCTGCTGCCGAACAGTGCCCTGGAGGCCGCACCCGTCCCCACTCCGACCCTTAATCCGGAGCCAGATTCCCCGATCGAGGACGAGTGGTTGGACACCGCCTCGGGGGCTATGATCTCAGTGGCGATTGAGCCGAACTCCATCCCTGTCCTCTGCGAAGATCGCGACTCCAAGGTGCCGGACTCCTCTCCGGACTCCGAACCCTCCGTGCCCCCGCCTATCGAATCCGATTGGGCACCGGTCATGGAGTTCACCGCCGCGGACATCTTTCAGCACTCGCCCTTTGGTGACATCCTGAGTTCACTAAAGTCTCTCTCTTTATCCAGAGAGCCCTGGCCAGACTACGGTTAGGAAGGTTGGGACGCAGACGACGAAATTCAACGCCCACCCACCAACCACTTTGTAGCCACTGTCGAAAGTTTAAACGACGTGCTCAATTTCGACTCCGAAGACATCGACGGTATGGACGACGATGAAGGAGACAACCATGAACCAGCACCTATAGGATACTGGGCAACCACCTCATCCCATGATGTATACATGGTGGACACACCTAAAGGAAGTAACGACTAGGAACAATGGGACACTACGAAGGATAAATCCCTCGAAAAGCAGTCAAAACGGCAACGCAAACGCCGCACCAAGTCCTGCCTCGATAAAAACCCAGCCATAGAGTAGGACGAACCGGCGGACGGCGAACACACTACCGAACAACCGTCCGAACAAGACAACTTGGACGAACAACCCGTCCCCGGCGAAGACAACAGTCCGGATGATCTCACACCGGACAAATTGTTGGAGCAAAAGAACATCCACAAAAGGCTCGTCGCTACTGCGCGTAGCCTGAAAAAGCAGAAGCGGAAGCTCAAAACAGCGGAAGATACACTCAAAATCAGATGGAGCAAAGTACTCAACACCGCAGATAAGTACGACGACAGTCGCCGAACAAAGAGCTACCCAAAGAGAAAACTACTGCCCGAATTTGATGAGGAGGCCATAGAGCCCCCATATTCAAAAAACAAGAAGGCCACCCGGTCGGATGGACGACCCCACGGCAAACAGAGAGCGGCCAATGGCACCGCACACAAGCCGGTACGCGATCCACATAAGGATTCGCATCAAAAAGACAACCCAGTTAGGTCCATCTATGGGCCGAGAAAGCAAGCTCTTCAACGCAATGCGACAAGCCAAATATACGAACATCACGGCACACCCAAATATAGGGGTGCCGCACACCCCCTATGTTTCACCGATGAGGTGCTGGATCACGAATTCAAAGCGGGATTCAAACCCGTAAATATAGAGGCGTATGACGGAACAACAGACCCTGGAGTCTGGATTGAGGATTACATCCTCCACATACACATGGCTAGAGGAGATGATCTCCACGCCATAAAATACCTACCCTTCAAGCTCAAAGGGCCAGCTCGGCATTGGCTTAAAAGCCTTCCCGAAAAACCATCAGAAGTTGGGAAGAACTCGAGGATGCATTTCGGGAAAATTTTCAGGGGACCTATGTCCGCCCTCCGGATGCAGACGATCTAAGTCACATAACTCAACAGCTCGGAGAGTCAGCCCGGAAATTCTGGAACAGGTTCCTTACCAAAAAGAACCAAATAGTCGACTGTCCGGACGCTGAAGCCTTAGCAGCCTTCAAACACAACGTCCGAGATGAATGGCTCTCCAGACACCTCGGCCAGGAAAAGACGAGAACAATGGCCGCACTAACAAGCCTCATGACCCGCTTTTGCGCGGGAGAGGATAGCTGGCTAGCAAGACGCAGTACCAGCGACCCAAGTACATCCGAAGTCAGGGATGGGAATGGGAAACCACGACGCAGCAAGGACCAACGCCAGATTAAGGGGGACGGTCCAAAGAGCACGGCAGTCAAACGCCGGATTCAAAAGCTCACGGCAGAACAACAAAAAACTGCCCCTTAAGGACAACAGCGATGAGCTATCCAACTTAAACAAAATCTTGGACAAGATATGTCAAATCCACAGTACTCCCGGGAGGCCTGCAAACCATACCCACAGAGATTGCTGGGTCTTCAAGCAGTCCGGCAGACTCAACGCCGAACACAAGGGGCTCGGAACACCAAGCGAGGATGATGACGAGCACCACAAGAAGAGCCCCGAAAAACAAAAGAATTTCCCACAAGAGGTTAAAACAGTAAACTCACTTCACGTGATAAGAGGGAAAAAGAACGCGGCGCCCACTAAACTACGCGCCGCACAGACTACCCTAGCAGAGTATTAACACTGGTTGTCAAAACCAATCACCTTCGACCATCAGGACTACTCCAAAAGTATCGGGAACGCAGGATGGACTGCCTTGATATTGGATCCCATAATTGACGGATTTCAATTTACACAAGTCCTCATGGACAGCGGCAGTGACATAAACCTGATATATCAGGACACAATCCGCAGGATGGGGATAGACCCAACCAAAATTCGCCATAGCAACACCTCCTTTAAGGGGGTAATGCCAGGCCCATATACCCATTGTACGGGCTTCCTACAACTAGAAGTTTTTTTCGGCTCATCCGACAACTTCCGCCGCGAAAAGTTAACCTTCCACATCGCCCCATTCAAAAGTAGCTATCAAGCACTACTGGGGCGTGAAGCTTTCGCCCGCTTTAACGTAATACCGCATTATGCATCTCTTACACTTAAAATGCCCGGTCCACGTGGCATCATCTCATTAAAAGGGAGTATTAACTATTACTCAAGCTCAGAGGAGTGTGAGGCTGCCTTGACAGCCCCACATCAATCTGGCTCCACTAACCAAAGCACCTGAATAGGTAATTCGAACCCCGGACATGGCTAGACGAGTCTGGCGCCTACTAGAGGCATACCCCCGTACAAGGGGCTGCACGCATGTACAACAAGAGACTATAAAGCTCAACGTTCTTTACTTTTTGAACCATACTCTGCTTATTTCACATAGAGTACATTTTTTGCACGATCCTCTTTCTTTTTAACTAAGTTCCTCTATCTTACAGATGAACAACGTGCTACACTCGTCCAGGATACGGCACAACGGAGACACAAGCGCAGACGTGCAGTAGGGACCCGTCGCAAGGATTCTTTTCAGATTAAGACCCTGCGTAAACCTTTTTTACTGTCTCTCGTTGATACACATCCCCCGGTTTCTTACTATAACCGAGGAGGGGGCTGGCGTTTTGGCATTGGCCGCACCAGAATTTTTGCGCGTACCTGGACACCAGGGGCTTAGGGCATTATTCTGCCTGTTTTTCTAAAGACCGAATACCTTAGGGAGTATTCGGCGTCTCGAGTTAGGCCTTATATGCATCAGCTCCGAATCATATCTTTGGTCAAATGTTGAGTTTGCACGGCTCCTGTGTTTTGCTGCCTTACGTTTCATTTTATCGGCTAACGCAGCACCAGGAGAACTACTGCGATTGTGCCCCGGTTCGGCCGGGCGAGCACCTTAGTAGAGAAAGCCGAAAACTGACTGTCATGATACAGCGAGAGACTGGTCAACCACTCGATGACTCACCGGAATTTTTAGAATTCCTCCGCATTAACAAAGCACCGTTTTTTGGTCAGGCACATACGCACCCCGAACTCGAGAGAGTGTGGTGCCCCCAGGGGCTATATAGTAGCCCCACCCTCGAACTCCTATGGCTAAGTGAAAGTGATAAAGCATTATAGTCCGGTTGCCTAGTTTGCTACGCTACCACCTCCTTAATAGGACCAAGATGTTGCATCAAGTGTGAAAAAGCGACTTCTTTGCAAACACCCCCGCACTATGTGCGTGGGGGCTGAAGCCAAGGACTGCCATCTTTCAGGTTATATACACATATACATCAACGGCCGAAAAAGGAGTAGTTTACTACGTGACACGCACAAGTATAAAAAGCTCTTACATCAAATTGAAACGTTGTTTCATAAAATTATACATGTTATTCGAACATAACATCCTTCGAGCACTGCGCCTCTATTAAACGAGCGCCCGGAAGAACTTCCTCAAAATAGTGCTCGGCAGGTACTCGGCTTCTATCTGAGTCTTGGGATGCAACATCGGTGGCCTTCATCTCCGCCCAGTATGACCTGACACGGGCAAGAGCCATCCACGCTCCCTCTATGCATGCTGATCGCTTTATTGCGTCGATACGCGGTACCGCACCAAGGAACTGCTGCACTAAGCCAAAATAACTCTTCGACTGGGGTCCGCCCGGCCACAAATGAGTAAGGACATGCTTCATGGCAAGTCCGGATAACCGATTCAGTTCGGCCCATTCGGCCAACCGATCGGACAACGGAAGAGGACGCTCCGGACTATGGAATTGCGACCAATATAGCTCTTCCCTTCTGTGCCCCTTCTGGCCTCGGAAGTGCTCAACCGCGTCCGCAGCGCTCGCCGCTAAGTCCGGATAAGCATCCTCCGAACTCCACAACTTGTCAAACTGAGCATACTTCGGATCCGTATACCTCCTCCGCAGCAGAAAAGGCCTTCCAGCAGCGACATCCATAGCCTGACGCAGCTCTTCCTTTGCAGCTCTCATTGCGGAGCGGGCATCCTTCGCTTCGGCGGTGGCCTTTTTTAACTCCTCTTGCTCCGCTTGACGTTCCTTTTCAAGAATCCCGCAGCGATCGATAGCATTCTTCAACTCCATGGCCATATCGGCCATTTCCTCTTTGCTTCGGCAGTGAGCAGCCCGTTCGGCTTTTAGCTCTTCGGCCGCCCTTAAAGCGGCCGCATTATTATTTCTGGCTTGCTCTTTAGCTCGGGCGAGCTCCGTCCGCAGCTCCTCCACAGAAGTGGCACCACCTGCATTAAGCATACAAGCAGTAAGGATTGGGCGTCAAGCTCTCTTACCAGGTGTCCGCATAGAAGTCACATACCTTGTGACTCGTCAAACCGTTTATTGACCAGCGCGATGTCCGCATCCACCTGGTCAAGTTGCCGCTTCAGTTCGGCATATTCATCAGTCCGGCTGGCCACCGGGCGCCCCGCCACCTATTTAGGAGCGGCGATATGTTATAACTGAGATTATGATCCTCGGCACGCTGTCAATTTTGACAACATACCGAGTCTCAGGGGCTACTATCTATACAGGGCGCATTTTATATGCATAACTGTCAGAAGGTACATCATTTTCTGCGTACCTCGAACCCCGTCAGCAAGCTTCTAACGGCTTCATGCTATCCGCTCTCAGCGGATGCAATTCTTTTAATCATCATACCCATTAGAGCACGGTGATCCTATGAGATAGCCGCTCGCCCGAGCAGATCCTTCAGCTCCTTCGACCGCACGCCAGTTGGCGCCGGACCTTCCGGCCCCGCCGGACTTGGGGAAACCCTCCGCGATGACACCTCAGAGTCGTCCGCCTCGCACGGGGGTGCGACAGGTGGAGGCGTTTCGCTCTCCATCATTTCCGGAAGAAGATCCCCCGAAGACGAGCTCTGCTGAGAAGGGCTGAGATCCGAACTACAAGGTACAATTTCGGTTATCTTTAGAAATAAATGCGGGGATGTTCCTTATTTACAAGACCCCTTCTTTTTCCTTATGGCTCGCTGGAGGGCTGATCCCCTTGGGGAAATAGTGTGGCTGGGATACTTCCCAGCGCCGGACTCTCTGACGAAGATCTCTTTCCCCTCTTTGAGGCCTTGACCTCCGGATCTTCCGAAGCGGTCCTCTTCTCTCCTTGGATGGTGGGACTCTTGATCCCTTCCCCCTCAGGAGCCTCCTTCGTGGAGGCAGTTGCTTCCCCGCTCCCCCCTTCGCCTTCCTCAAAAGGCGCGGCCTTCAACATCTTGGTCAGCATGGGATCCGGCGTGGTCTCTGGGAGGGGAGCCGGACACCTTATCAACTTTGCTTTTGCTACCCACTCCTGTTCAAGAAAAAGCTCCTTTAAAGAGCATATATATATATGATAAATGAACGGACAACCTGTCCGGGTACAAGACTACTCACTTGAGCATCGGAGCGATTGCAGCTTAGTCCTGCATCCTCAGTCAGGTCCGGACACTTCTCTTGTGATCCGAAGAACAATTTGTACATCTCCACGGGCATCGTACCCATAAAGTGTTGGAGAACCCGTGGTCCCTCCAGATTAAATTCCCACAGACGGAGGGGGCGACGTTGGCAGGGCTGAAGGCGCAGAATCAACATAACCTGCGCCACTACGACCAGATTGATCTCTCTTCCTTTGAGGTCTCGAATACGGCCCTGCAACAGAGGACCGTCCTTGGACGACTCCCAGTCTAGCCCCTTGTTGACCCATGACGCCAGCCGCTGTGGTGGACCTGAACGGAAGACAGGAGGCGCCACCCATTTGGTGCCCCTGGGAGCGGTGATATAGAACCACTCCCGTTGCCACAAACCAAGCTCCTCTTGAAAAGAACCCTCGGGCCACGGAGCATCAGCACACCTGCTTATAACCGCCCCTCCGCACTCTGTTTGTTGCCCTTCGATCCTCTTCGGTTCCACCTTGAAGGTCTTGAGCGACAGTCCGAAGTGAGGGGTAATGAGGAGGAAGGCTTCACATATGACAATAAATGACGAGATATGGAGGATGGACTCCGGATTCAAGTCATGGAAATCCAGCCCATAATAAAACATGAGCCCCCACACAAAGGGATCCGTCGGGAAGCCTAAACCCCGAAGGAAGTGGGACACAAACACCACGCTCTCGCCGGGCTTGGGAGTGGGAGTAACCTGCCCTGGAGCAGGCAGCCTATGCGAGATCTCACCGGTTAGATACCTGGCGTCTCGCAGCTTTAGCACATCTTCTTCTGTAACGGAAGAAGACATCTATCGGCCAAGCTGATCGGAACCGGACATCTTTGAAGGTCCGAAGCGCCTAAGTCTGAAGCTTTGGGTGTTAGAACTCGAAGCGCGAGGCGAACTCGATGGAGGGTGTAAAAAAGAAGAGGGCCTTGATCTCATTATAAAGAGGTTAAATACCAAGGGCCCTCCCCGTGGCCGATTGGGACTTGCCTTCGATAGAGGAGGCGTGCCGACGGGCCCGGTTGGGTTACCCACGTCCGTATTGATGAGAATCCCGGAATAAGAGGGCACGATCTACGCTTTGATAAGACGTGCCAAGGAAACCGCCTCGCTAAACGGGTTGACGTGGGACAGTAAAAACGATTCGTATAAAGGCCTGGCCGTGGTGTGATGTCACGCCGCGGAATACGTTAGCAAATCTGTGCAAAAAGTTATTCTCTCTACGGTTGTATGTGGAACTTGTTTTGCAAAGCCGGACACTATCCTTGTGTTCAAAACCTTCTATGAAGTATTCGGAGGAGGAACCCACCTTGCAATGCCGAAGACAATATGCGCGCCAGACTCATCGTCATTGAAGCCTGGTTCAGGGGCTACTGAGGGAGTCCTGGACTAGGGGGTGTCCGGATAGTCGAACTATCTTCGGCCGGACTCCTGGACTATGAAGATACAAGATTGAAGACTTCATCCCGTGTCCGGATGGGACTTTCCTTGGCGTGGAAGGCAGGCTTGGCGATACGGATATGTAGATCTCCTACCATTGTAACCGACTCTGTGTAACCCTAATGCTATCCGGTGTCTATATAAACCGAAGGGTTTTAGTCCGTAGGACATAACAACAATCATACCATAGGCTAGCTTCTAGGGTTTAGCCTCTCTGATCTCATGGTAGATCTACTCTTGTACTACCCATATCATCAATATTAATCAAGCAGGAGTAGGGTATTACCTCCATCGAGAGGGCCCGAACCTGGGTAAAAACATCGTGTCCCTTGTCTCCTGTTACCATCCACCTAGACACACAGTTCGGGACCCCCTACCCGAGATCCGCCGGTTTTGACACCGACACCTGCCCTTCGCGAACGGGGCAGGGATGGGCCGCGCGGTGGCCGCACCCCATCCCGTCCATAGTTGCGAAGGTGGGAGGTGGTTGGAGTCACGGGCCGACTCCCCATAGTCGGCTTCTATGGAAGCCGCCGGTTAGGAGCCCGCTTATCTCAAAGTCGTCCTTGGGACTCGGCCGTGAGGGGCTGTCGGCGGCCTCGCCGCCGACTCCCAGAAAGCGGCTCTTCGTCTTGGGATCTTGAGGGGCGCAGCCTGCCTTGATGTCTTGAAAGGTCCGGGGGCTCGGGTTTGCCTACCCATGGCCCATTACTCCGACATATTTCTTGCCACGACACACTAATATTCTTACTAGAGTAATGTTCTTCATGCCAAGGGAGCCAAAATAACTTGATATGCACATTAGTATAATAGTGCCCTTTCCAGTTGCATGTATAAGCATTCCTCTGCATCTAAGTATGAGACTAATTGAACTGCAAAAACATCTTATATTTAGAATTTTAGATACAGAGGGAATATACTTTTTTATCCCTGTCAGCTAAAGCAAATGCCTATACAATACTTGGTTATTCCTTTCAATATCTAGCACTTCCCTTAATTAGCATAATCAGACCATTATGATTAGCATAGTAATTGCGAGCACTTTTTTTGCATGGTAATATGTGTCGCATTCATATCATAAATATTAATGTACAAGTCATGTAAGGACCGACATGACAAAACTGAAAAGATAACATAACATCTCTGAGCTTGACACCAACGCCCATCACCTGCCTCCAGCACCACAACAGCAGGCCCGAAGAAACGAATGACGAATCACCTCCTCACTCGAGCTCGACGCGGATCCATCGCTGATATGCAGCTTTGCGGACCTCCAAGGTGGCTCACCAAAAGTGAAGCCCTTGCCGTTGAACGAATCAGACCGGGGCAACACCCCGGACACGTCATCGAACTCCAGATCGGGCACCCTACCGCGACTAAGATGCCACAGAAGGAAACCATACCTGCCATCCACGAACCACGAACAGACTAGTCTCTCGCTTCATGTTTGTTGTTGTTCTTTGCTAGTAGCAGCCTACTCATCGGGCATGATGCCAACAACAAGGGCAACAACAATAGCAACAGGGCCACAAGACTTCGAAAGATCCTTGGAACAGGGGATAGATGTTGGAGACCTCCAATGGCAAAAATATTGAGTAGGTGCTTGCATAGGAGGAGGAGAAAATAAACCCTTGATTTGGGTAGATGCTACAAAGAACTTTTCTACGAGATTTGTTCAACTCTCTAGAAAAATGTTCTTCTTCTTAGAAACCGATGTGCTTATTCCTGACATTTTTTCCCTCGCATCCATTCTCTTTGAAGGTCAACATCTCTTATGTCATCTCATTGACTAAGTATGCAAAAGGGAAAGAAGATAATTTGTTGGCTGGTTCTTGTCAATAGGCAGGAGAAGGTTCTCAGCAAACATTCTAACAAAACTCTCAAGTGCCCAAGAAGAGAATGAGGCGCACCAAAAAGAAAATGAACAACCATATGAATAAAATGTTCAGATTGCCGATCAAAAGAGGTGGCAGACATAGATAACTCAATACTAGCAAAGGTTGTTCTTCAAGAATAATTATTGATTCAAATGAAACGCAAGAAGAGAGGCATAAGAGAACTGAACCTATTACACACCCTTGGACAAAGATTTTGTATGCTTATGGCAAGCTTACCCAAAGGTATACTAAGCGGTTTGCTTTCAACGCCATCGTGGTCTGACTTGGTTACTCTCGGCGTTGCTATCAAGGGACAATCGGAGCATCCTCCTCATGTTGATGTCGATCCCTCTTCTCTCAAGCCTTGCAAGACTACCCTGAGGAACTTGAGAAGAGAAGTTTATCCACTGAAATGTGTGCAAGAAAGCAAAGAAAGAGGTTGCTGATGTGAAGAAAGTTATAGCTCCTGTTGAAGAAGTTGCAAGTCAAACATGATGCTCAGTTTGCAGGTCCATCTTCCTCCAAGCCAAAGAAAATGTGGTTACTAAGAGGTCTAAACCCTCTGAAGAGATTGCTCCTGCACCTCCCCTATAGAATAATGGTGAACTATGTGCAAATATTGCTTTTGATGAGTCACTGAAGAAGTCAATGTTAAAGAGGCCTGCTCGGAAAACACCCAAGTCCACTATGGAAATGCATGAAACTGAGAATGTTGATGCATACGAAGGTTTTTATGATAATGGTATTAATGCACCTAATGCTACACTACAACCTCATCCGCAATCTCCTCATCCCCAATCACAACCAGAAACTTCCAAGGATAGTTATGATTCCGTGGAAGATCGTGCGTCTCTTGCTCAAAGATACAAAATTCCTCTACAAGATGTTACAGCTTCTCCCTCGAACAAGAAGGAATTGGAAGCTGCTCCATCCTTCTTGATGGTCAATTGTGCATATTTCGAGATGTTTGATGATATTGTGATAATGGAAACTTTGGATGAAAGTGCTCAGTGTAGTTGAAGGACTTCTTGAAGATGCAACTAGCTAGGAAGTTGAACTGAATGAAATTATGTTGAACAAGATTAAGCTCTCAATGCTATGGATGAAACTTTTGATGATGGTGATGAGTATCGTTCTCTGAAAGACATCTATGGCACATGATGTCAAAGAGTCTGAAAGATTAACAAGAAGAAAATCACTTGGCATACCAAGTTGGTGGACGTCGTTCTCACTATCACCGAAGTGCACAATGTCGAAGCGACTGGATATTCTGCACAAAAGAAAGTTGTTGCATGCTTGTAACAACAACCAAGAGCAAGAAAACCAAGTGTGACAAGCGCAAAGCTTACTAACATGTTGAGCAGCCAAGAGCAAAGAAATTCTCTGCATGAGATAATCCCTGTCAGTTAATAGTTGTTGTCAACACAAAGGATATCCCTCTGGAGAAAAGTGCTCTGGAAGAGAAAGCAGAGCAGAGAGCTCAAGAAGAAAATGTTCCACCGGAGTAGAGCGCTCCATCATATGAAAGAAGAAAGTATTCTCCCACCAGAGCGGAGTGCTCCTGTAGAAGAAGTTGCATCTTCGACACCTTGCTCTCCTAGAGAAATCCCTCTAGATGTAGTTCTCGAGAATGCAGGAGCAATTGACTCTCCTTGCAGACATGTTTACATCCGTTTGTCAATCCTTTTGATGAAAATAATTCTGAAGAAGTGGAGACGAGGGATCCCGAAGAAAAACAAACTGAACAAAGTTGCCCCATCCGAGTCAAGTGCTCACCAAGAAGTTGTTGCAGATAAGGACTTGTGCCTCCCTCTGAAGAAAACATGCAAAATATAGTGCTATATCAAGTACCTTTGAGCCTGTCGTGGTAATTAAAACAGAAGTCCTTTAGCCTCACCTACAATCCATCCCAGAGGAAAGGGAAGAAGTTGTTGTTGTTGGTCATGAAGATGATGGATTTCCTTGTTTTCCTCAAAAGAAGATGATGAAGTTTGATTCTGGCAGATCACTCTGTCCTTCATTCAACATGACCCAACATAAAGAGAATCTAACCATCTTCGGAGAGAGTCCTTATGATAGTCCTCTAACATCTTAGTCTGCTCGCTTCTGGACAATGAAGCAAATCGAAGCTTTTGTGTAACAAGCAGAGAGTATTACAACATGATTACTTGCACATCCTGTTGGTGCACACTGTGAGTTGTTTCTCACCAATTCTAAATACTCTGGATGCACTCTAGTTGACCAACGTATTGAATTTTCATCATGACTGGAACATCGAGCTGATAAGTTCTATGCCATAGTCAATGTCACGGGTGGTTCTTAGGATTCTTGTACATGAGTGTTGGAATGGATGATGAAAAATAAGAAAATCAAGCGCCCACCCTCGATGTTCTTGCCGAACTTTAATTTTCCCATTCATGAAGATCATGCTTTGTTATTGAGCTGCACAAAAACCGATAGTTACATCTGAAGAACTTCACATGTCGATGGATTCTACCATTGTTGGAGACTTTGCCAATACCAATGCAAAAGTTAACGACTTGGAGTTTTGCAACAAAACTTTCTATAGACTTATGAGAAAAACTCAATGTCTGAAGAAAGGCACACACTCTCAACACTTGACTAAAGGAATAATGCGCAATCTGCTTATCTCTAGGGAAAATGAGCGCTCATTCAATGTAGAAGATTTCTACATGATAACCCACAAGTATAGGGGATCGCAACAGTTTTCGAGGGTAGAGTATTCAAACCAAATTTATTGATTCGACACAAGGAGAGCCAAAGAATATTTTCAAGTATTAGCAGTTGAGTTGTCAATTCAACCACACCTAAAAGACTTAATATCTGCAACAAAGTATTTAGTAGCAAAGTAGTATGATAGTAAAGGTAACAATAGTAATTTCGTAGTGACTGTAACAGCAGCAATGACAAAAGTAACTTAGAAAAGATCAATATGTGAAAAGCTCGTAGGCATTGGATCAGTGATGGATAATTACGTTGATGGCATTCATCATGCAACAGTTATAACATAGGGTGACAGAGAACTAGCTCCAATTCATCAATGTAATGTAGGCATGTATTCCGTATATAGTCATACATGCTTACGGAAAAGAACTTGCATGACATCTTTTGTCCTACCCTCCCATGGCAGCGAGGTCCATAAGGAAACTAAGGGATATTAAGGCCTCCTTTTAATAGAGAACCGGAACAAAGCATTAGCACTTAATGAATACATGAACTCCTCAAACTATGGTAATCACCGAAAAGAATCCCAATTATTGTCACCTTGGGGTATGTGGATCATAACTCGTAATAGGTGCATATAACTTGCAAGATAGGATCAAGAACACATGTATATTCATGAAAACATAATAGGTTCAGATCTGAAATCATGGCACCCGGGCCCTAGTGACAAGCATTAAGCATAGCAAAGTCATAGCAACATCAATCTCACAACATAGTGGATACTATACCTGGCCATGGGCAGCCCGGCCCGGACGGCCCGACCCGACCTTACCTACGGGTCAGGCCTGGGCCTAGATTTTGAGCCCTACGGCCAGGCCCGGGCCCGTCGTATTCGGTGTTCAAGGAAGAGGCCCGAGACCCGACGGGCTTTTTGTGTGATGGGTCGGGCTTGGGGCCAGATTTTGAGGCCCGGTGGCCGAGCCGGGCTCAGTTCGAGCCTAGGTTTTTTGTGTCGGGCTTTGATAGGCCTGGCCCGAAGCCCGGCCCGGCCCGATGGCCAGGTATAGTGGATACTAGGGATCAACCCCTAACAGAACTAACTCGATTACATGATAAATCTCATCCAACCCATCACCATCGAGCAAGCTACGAATGAATTACTCACTCCCGGTAGTGAGCATCATGAAATTGGTGATGGAGGAAGGTTGATGATGACGACGACGTCGATTTCCCCTCTCTAGAGCCTCGAACATACTCCAGATCAGCCCTCTTGATGAAGAACATGAGGTGGTGGCGCCTCCATACCGTGAAATGCGATGAATCCTTCTCTCTGGTTTTTTCTTGGCAAATAGGAATATATGGGGTCGGAGTTAGGGTTGCCCGAGGTCCAGTGGTCCCACAAGCCTGCAGGGCCTGCCCTCTGAGCTTGTGGCTCCTGGGTGGCCCCCCTCTGGTATATTTTACCGCTAATATCTTTTATATATTCCACAAATATTCTTTGTAAATTTTCAGGTCAATCTGAGAACTTTGATTTTTCCTACTGCTCATCCTCAAGGCCCTACTGCTCCTATCAAGTTAACACAGAAGCTCCAACCTTCGAGGACACATCTACATCTACCAAGACGAATCTGAGCTCAACGAAGAGGAATCCAAGCCATTCAGGGAAGATGTAGATGTGTCCTCGAAGGTTGGAGCTTCTGTGTTAACTTGATAGGAGCAGTAGGGCCTTGAGGATGAGCAGTAGGAAAAACCAAAGTTCTCAGATTGACCTGAAAATTTACAAAGAATATTTGTGGAATATATAAAAGATATTAGCGGTAAAATATACCAGAGGGGGGCCACCCAGGAGCCACAAGCTCAGAGGGCAGGCCCTGCAGGCTTGTGGGACCACTGGACCTCGGGCAACCCTAACTCCGACCCCATATATTCCTATTTGCCAAGAAAAAACCAGAGAGAAGGATTCATCGCATTTCACGGTATGGAGGCGCCACCACCTCATGTTCTTCATCAAGAGGGCTGATCTGGAGTATGTTCGAGGCTCTAGAGAGGGGAAATCGACGTCGTCGTCATCATCAACCTTCCTCCATCACCAATTTCATGATGCTCACTACCGGGAGTGAGTAATTCATTCGTAGCTTGCTCGATGGTGATGGGTTGGATGAGATTTATCATGTAATCGAGTTAGTTCTGTTAGGGGTTGATCCCTAGTATCCACTATACCTGGCCATCGGGCCGGGCCGGGCTTCGGGCCAGGCCTATCAAAGCCCGACACAAAAAACCTAGGCTCGAACTGAGCCCGGCTCGGCCACCGGGCCTCAAAATCTGGCCCCAAGCCCGACCCATCACACAAAAAGCCCGTCGGGTCTCGGGCCTCTTCCTTGAACACCGAATACGACGGGCCCGGGCCTGGCCGTAGGGCTCAAAATCTAGGCCCAGGCATGACCCGTAGGTAAGGTCGGGTCGGGCCGTCCGGGCCGGGCTGCCCATGGCCAGGTATAGTATCCACTATGTTCTGAGATTGATGTTGCTATGACTTTGCTATGCTTAATGCTTGTCACTCGGGCCCGAGTTCCATGATTTCAGATCTGAACCTATTATGTTTTCATGAATGTATGTGTGTTCTTGATCCTATCTTGCAAGTCTATAGTCACCTATTATGTGTTATGATCCAACAACCCCGAAGTGACAATAATCGGGATACTTCTCGGTGATGACCGTAGTTTGAGGAGTTCATGTATTCACTATGTGCTAATGCGTTGCTCCGGTTCTTTATTAAAAGGAGGCCTTAATATCCCTTAGTTTCCGCTAGGACCCCGCTGCCACGGGTGGATAGGACAAAAGATGTCATGCAAGTTCTTTTCCATAAGCACGTATGACTATATACGGAATACATGCCTACATTACATTGATGAATTGGAGCTAGTTCTGTGTGACCCTAGGTTATAGCTATTACATGAGGAATCGCATCCGACATAATTATCCATCACTGATCCATTGCCTACGAGCTTTTCACATATTGTGCTTCGCTTATTTACTTTTCTGTTGCTATTGTTACAATCACTACAAAACCCAAAAATATTACTTTTGCTACCGTTACCTTTATTATCATACTATTTTGCTACTAAATACTTTGCTCCAGATAGTAAGTTATCCAGGTGTGGTTGAATTGACAACTCAACTGCTAATACTCAAGAATATTCTTTGGCTCCCCTTGTGTCGAATCAATAAATTTGGATTGAATACTTTACCCTCGAAAGCTGTTCGATCCCCTACACTTGTGGGTTATCAAGACTAATTTCTGGCGCCGTTGCTGGGGAGCATAGCTCTGTTCTCTGAGTCACTTGGGATTTATATCTGTTGATCAGTATGAAGAACTTGAAAGACGCAAAAACTACGATTTTTCCCTCAACTATGAGGGGAGGTAAGGAACTGCCATCTAGCTCTGCACTAGATTCTCCTTCTGTTTTGAGTAAGCTTGCGACACCTAAACCTGCTACTGCTATGAATTCTGATATGTCGCATGTTATTGATGATGCCACTTCTGCTATGCATGATACTTATGATGAAACTACTTCTGTGCGTGATACTACTTTCCCACTAGCACTAGTAGAAAAGGGGGCAATGGTCCAGGCTGGGTTGACCCATTAGTCCCAGTCCAGAACTGGGACCCATGGGGGCATTGGACCCGGTTCGTGAGCCCCGGGGGCTGGCCGGGCCACGTGGGCCATTGGTCCCGGTTCGTCTGGACCTTTTGGTCCCGGTTGGTGGGACGAACCGGGACCAATGGGCCTCGCTCCTGGCCCACCACCATTGGTCCCGGTTGGTGGCTTGAACCGGGACCAAAGGCTGCCCTTTAGTCCCGGTTCATGCCACGAACCGGGACCAATGAATTGCCTATATATACCCCTCACACGCGAGCAGAGCGCTTCACTACTCTGTTTTTCTGCCCGGCCGTTGGAGAGCTTTGTGGTGCTCTAGCTCACCTCCTATGCACACGAGGTGTTTGATGGAATGCCCGAGCCACACTACTTAACTTTCTCCTCTCCAAGCTCGACCTCCAAACTCCATTTTCCTCAATATTTGTCTAGGTTTAGCGGTCTGTCACGTCCCATCTCCGTCTTCACCGCCGTTGATCACCCGCGCCGATCTCATCGCTGACACCACTGTGGTGAGCCTCTTGTTCTTATCTTCTTTCTGAAAGGAAAAATATTCTTACTTGTATGTTTAGATAGATACTTGTATTATTTTCTTACTTTTATTATTGCATCTTATATAGTGCGATGGTTTTGGTATCCGCCCCCGTCGGCCCTCGTCCTGTCTATGATTCGGATGTGGTATATATTATCTTTTCATAACTATTGGTTCATTTATTGTTTCTGAAAATTATGCCGACCAATGTGACATAGATTTTATTTATCTAGGAGGTTGTTGAACCGAGAATTCCAACCGACCCTATTGTTGAGGGGTTAAATTTAGTTGAAGAAGAAAACAATTTCTTGAAGGAAAAAATAAGAAATATTGAGGAGGAGAAGATGATATTGGAGTTGCATGTTGCGGATGTCATCGATGGTCACAAGATCAAGATGGATGCAATGCACTTGAAGATTAGAAAGATTAGAAAATATGTCATTCATACCGACGCTTGGTATCATTATGCCGTTGGATCAGTTGTTACCTTGGTTGCGATTATGATCGCATTTGTTTTCGTATTGAAATGTTTTACATAGTTTCATTGTATGGTTTAATTAATTTAGATGCTCTGCAGAGCTTTATGTTGTTAGATGAGAACTATGTATGTACTTTGTATTTAATGTGATGATGAGCTTCTAATAATTTGGTCACTTAATTATCTATTCATGATCTTCTGTAATGATTTTTGACACACTTAATTATATATAATGCACACAGATGAACCGGCAATGGATGTACGGTGAAAGACACGCCTCCGAGTACATTAAGGGCGTGCATGATTTTCTCGAAGTGGATGAGGCAAACGAGTAGAATGGTTTTATGTGTTGTCCATGCTCTATATGTGGGAATACGAAGTCTTACTCTGACCGGAAAATCCTTCACACGCACCTTCTTTACAAGTTCATGCCACACTATAATGTTTGGACGAGGCACGGAGAAATAGGGGTTATGGTGGAAGACGGCGAAGAAGAAGAGTACGATGACAATTATGTGCCCCCTGAATACGGTGATGCTACTGAAGATCAAGAGGAACCAGACGATGTGCACGATGATGCTGCAACGGGCAAAGCTGCTGAAGATCAAGAGGAACCAGGCGATGTGCCTGATGATGATGATCTCCGCCGGGTCATTGTCGATGCAAGGACGCAATGCGAAAGTCAAAAGGAGAAGCTGAAGTTCGATCGCATGTTAGAGGATCACAAAAAAGGGTTGTACCCCAATTGTGAAGATGGCAACACAAAGCTCGGTAACGTACTGGAATTGTTGCAGTGGAAGGCAGAGAATGCTGTGCCTGACAAAGATTTTGAGAAGCTACTGAAAATATTGATGAAGAAGCTTCCAAAGGATAACGAATTGCCCGACAGTACATACGCAGTAAAGAAGGTCATATGCCCTCTAGGATTGGAGGTGCAGAAGATACATGCATGCACTAATGACTGCATCCTCTACCGCAGTGCATACAAGGATCTGAACGCATGCCCGGTATGCGGTGCATTACGGTATAAGATCAGACAAGATGACCCTGGTGATGTTGACGGCGAGCCCCCCAGGAAGAGGATTCCTGCGAAGGTGATGTGGTATGCTCCTATAATACCACGGTTGAGATGTCTGTTCAGAAACAGAGAGCATGCCAAGTTGATGCGATGGCACAGTGAGGACCGTAAGAAAGACGGGAAGTTGAGAGCACCCGCTGACGGGTCGCAGTGGAGAAAAATCAAGAGAAAGTACTGGGATGAGTTTGCAAGTGACCCAAGGAATGTATGGTTTGCTTTAAGGGCGGATGGCATTAATCCTTTCGGGGAGCAGAGCAGCAATCACAGCACCTGGCCCGTGACTCTATGTATGTATAACCTTCCTCCTTGGATGTGCATGAAGCGGAAGTTCATTATGATGCCAGTTCTCATCCAAGGCCCTAAGCAACCCGACAACGACATTGATGTGTACCTGAGGCCATTAGTTGAAGAACTTTTACAGCTGTGGACTGGAAACGGTGTACGTACGTGGGATGAGCACAAACAGGAGGAATTTGACCTAAAGGTGTTGCTGTTCGTGACCATCAACGATTGGCCCGCTCTTAGTAACCTTTCAGGACAGACAAACAAGGGATACCACACATGCATGCACTGTTTACTTGACACCGATAGTATATACCTGGGAAGCTGCAGGAAGAATGTGTACCTGGGCCATCGTCGATTTCTTCCGACCAACCATCAATGTCGAAAGAAAGGCAAGAATTTCAAAGGCGAGGCAGATCACTGGAAGAAGCCCGCCATGCGTACCGGTGATCATGTACTTTCTATGGTCAATGATTTACACGTAATCTTTGGAAAGGGTCCCGGTGGACTAGCTGTTCCGAATGACGCTGAGAAACACGCACCCATGTGGAAAAAGGAATCTATATTTTGGGACCTACCCTACTGGAAAGACCTAGAGGTCCGCTCTTCGATCGACGTGATGCACGTTAAGGGAGTCCTGGATTAGGGGGTGTCCGGATAGCCGAACTATCACCGTTGGCCGGACTCCTGGACTATGAAGATACAAGATTGAAGACTTCGTCCCGTGTCCGGATGGGACTTTCCTTGGCGTGGAAGGCAAGCTTGGCGATACAGATATGTAGATCTCCTACCATTGTAACCGACTCTGTGTAACCCTAACCCTATCCGGTGTCTATATAAACCAGAGGGTTTTAGTCCGTAGGACGAACAACAATCATACCATAGGCTAGCTTCTAGGGTTTAGCCTCTTTGATCTCGTGGTAGATCCACTCTTGTACTACCCATATCATCAATATTAATCAAGCAGGAGTAGGGTTTTACCTCCATCGAGAGGGCCCGAACCTGGGTAAAAACATCATGTCCCTTGTCTCCTGTTACCATCCGCCTAGACGCACAGTTCGGGACCCCCTACCCGAGATCAGCCAGTTCTGACACCGACATTGGTTCTTTCATTGAGAGTTCCTTTGTGTCGTCATCCTTAGGCCCGATGGCTCCTTCGATCATCAACAACGACGCGGTATAGGGTGAGACTTTTCTCCCCGGACAGATCTTTGTATTCGGCGGCTTTGCACTGCAGGCCAATTCACTTGGCCATCTGGAGCAGATCGAAAGCTACACCCCTGGCCATCAGGTCAGATTTGGGAGTTTGAACTACATGGCCGACATCCGCGGAGACTTGATCTTCGACAGATTCGAGCCACAGCCAAGCGCGTCGCACTGTCTCGATGGGCACGATCTAGCTCTGCCGCCGAACAGTGCCCTGGAGGCCGCACCAGCGTCCGCTCCGACCCTTAGCTCGGAGCCGAATCCGCCCATCGAGGACGAGTGGCTGGACACCGCCTCGGGGGCTGCGATCTCTACGGTGATGGAGCCGTACACCTACCCCGTCCTTTGCGAAGCTCGTGACTCCAAGGTGCCGGACTCCGAGCCTTCCGCGCCCCCGCCAATCAAATCCGATTGGGCGTCGGTCAAGGAATTCACCGCCGCGGACATCTTTCAGCACTCGCCCTTTGGCGACATCCTGAATTCACTAAAGTCTCTCTGTTTATCAGGAGAGCCCTGGCCGGACTACAGTCAGGAAGGTTGGGATGCGGACGACGAAGAAATTCAACACCCACCCACCACCCACTTTGTAGCCACTGTCGATGATTTAACCGACATGCTCGACTTCGACTCCGAAGACATCGACGGTATGGATGACGATGCTAGAGACGACCAAGAACCAGCGCCTACAGGGCACTGGAAGGCCACCTCGTCATACGACATATACATGGTGGACATCCCAAAAGATGGGAACGGCGATGGAACAACGGAGGATGACCCCTCCAAGAAACAGCCCAAGCGCCGGCGTCAGCGGCGCCGCTCTAAATCCCGCCACAGCAAAAACGGTGATTCCGGCACGGGAGATAATAACACCCCGGACAGTGCCAAAGGCAACCCCCTCCAGCAGGTTTGAGCATAGGAGGAGGGAGAAGCCAGTCCTCATGATAGAGCGGCAGACAGGGAGGTGGAGGACGATAATTATATGCCTCCCTCCGAAGATGAGGCAAGCCTCGACGACGACGACTTTGTCGTGCCTGAGGATCCCTCCGAACAGGAGCGTTTCAAACGCAGGCTTATGGCCACGGCAAGCAGCCTCAAGAAAAAGCAGCAGCAGCTTAGAGCTGACCAAGACTTGCTAGCTGACAGATGGACTGAAGTCCTTGCAGCCGAAGAGTACGAACTCGAACGCCCCTCCAAGAGATACCCAAAACACAGGCTGCTACCCCAGTTAGAGCAAGCAGCACCCAAACCTACATCACCAGCGCATGATGCGGCCGACCGGCCACCCCGTGGTCGCGACAGAGAGGCCTCTAGACCCTCCATTCAAGCCGCACCCCGACATCGCTCGAAACGTACCAAGGCACGAGGAAACGCGCCAGACCTGCAAGACGTATTGGAGGAAAAGGCAAGGCAAACAAGATCGATCTACGGATCACGTGGGCGCCCCACGACACGCGACGATAACCGTCACACCGGATACAGCGATTCCGGCTGGGGCGAACACAGTAGACAAAGCTCATTTGAGCTGCGTCGTGATATAGCTCAATACAGAGGCGCCGCACACCCACTATGCTTCACATATGAAGTGATGGATCATCAAATCCCCGAGGGTTTCAAACCCATAAACATCAAATCATACGATGGCACAGCAGATCCTGCGGTTTGGATCGAGGACTACCTCCTCCATATCCACATGGCCCGCGGTGATGATCTACACGCCATCAAATACCTCCCACTCAAGCTTAAAGGACCAGCTCGGCATTGGCTTAACAGCTTGCCAGCAGAATCAATTGGTTGTTGGGAGGACCTGGAAGCCGCATTCCTTGATAACTTCCAGGGCACATATGTGCGACCCCCAGACGCCGATGACCTCAGCCACATAATTCAGCAGCCAGAAGAATCGGCCAGACAATTCTCCTAACCAAGAAAAATCAAATCGTTGACTGTCCGGATGCAGAGGCCCTTGCAGCCTTCAAACATAACATTCGCGACGAGTGGCTTGCCTGGCACCTAGGACAGGAAAAGCCGAAATCCATGGCAGCCCTCACAACGCTCATGACCCGCTTTTGCGCGGGAGAGGACAACTGGCTAGCTCGTAGTAACAACTTGACCAAAAACCCTGGTAGTTCGGATACCAAGGACAGCAATGGCAGGTCGCGTCGCAACAAGCACAAGCGCCGCATTAACGACGATAATGCTGAAGATACGGCAATCAATGCCAGATTCAGAGGTTCTATACCCGGTCAGCGGAAAAAAGCCATTCAAAAGAAATACTCAGGGCCCGTCCAATCTGGACCGAATACTCGATCGCTCGTGCCAAATACATGGCAACCCCGAAAAACCAGCCAACCACACCAATAGGGATTTTTGGGTCTTCAAACAGGCAGGCAAGTTAAATGCCGAACTCAATGACAAGGGGCTGCATAGCGATGACGAGGAGGAGCCCCGGCCGCCAAACAATAGAGGACAGAAGGGCTTCCCCCCACAAGTGCGGACGGTGAACATGATATACGCAACCCACATACCCAAAAGGGAGCGGAAGCGTGCACTAAGGGACGTATATGTGATGGAGCCAGTCGCCCCGAAGTTCAACCCATGGTCCTCCTGCCCGATCACCTTTGATCGAAGGGACCACCCTGCTAGCATCCGCCACGACGGATTCACCGCATTGGTTCTTGACCCAATCATCGACGGATTTGACCTCACTAGAGTCCTGATGGACGGCGGTAGCAGCCTGAACCTGCTCTATCAGGATACAGTGCACAAAATGGGCATAGACCCCTCAAGGATTAAACCCACAAAGACGACCTTTAAAGGCGTCATACTAGGTGTAGAGGCCAATTGTACAGGCTCAGTTACACTCGAAGTGGTCTTCGGATCCTCGGATAACTTCCGAAGCGAAGAGTTAACCTTCGACACAGTCCCGTTCCGCAGCGGCTATCACACACTGCTTGGACGAACCGCATTTACAAAGTTCAATGCGGTGCCGCACTATGCATACCTCAAGCTCAAGATGCCAGGACCTCGAGGAGTAATCACGATCAATGGAAACACCAAACGCTCTCTCTGAACGGAGGAGCGTATGGCGGCCCTCGCGACGGAGGTGCAAAGCAACCTCTCACAGCAATTCTCGAGTCCGGCTACTAAACGTCCGGGCACCGTCAAGCGCGCCCAGAGTAATCTACAACAAGACCGCCTGGCACGATCCGAGCACGCATAGCAATCCAGCCCCAACCCCAGCCCTCGCAAAATTGCGAAGCCAGTACTACGCGTACATAACTACGCTCTAGAGATACCATGGGCATAAGGGGAGGGGCACGACCACGGCACGCCCAGAATGCGGCTCAACCGCACCAGGGGCTCCCGATTGTGTCATTCTTTTTCTTTCTTCTTTTCTCTTACTTTCAGGACTCCGTTTTCCAGAAGCCCTGTCCGGCACTAGAATTGTCGAACTCACGATGCAATAGCCAGGGAAGCAGAAAGCTACGTCGAGTGTCCAGGTGGTCTCTACTACGAGCATTATACCTGTTTTACATACCATCCCGCAGCTTACCCCTGGAGGGGGACATGTTAAATAGTCCCACCCCTTGCTTATCGCACTATTTGTATCGTTCTGCTTTCATTGCAGTACCTTTTCGAATAAACAATACATAGCTTTTGCCTATTATTGCACTCCTTTCTTTATCTATATATATGTTCATTCATGACACGTTGCACCCGTACACTTTGGTACGGCCAATACACTAGGGGCTTAATTACCCCAAAAATATGGTGTGATAAGTCCGAACACTTTCACAAGTGCGGCACCCCGAACTTATAGCATTATATGCATCGGCTCCGAATCATGTCTTGGGTCAATAGTTGGGTTTGCCCGGCTCCCATGTTTTGGTACCTTACGTTCCGTTATATCGGCTAAGGTAGCGCTGGGAAAACCACTGCGATTGTGCCCCGGTTGAGCTGGGTTGAGCACCTCAGTGGAGAAAGCTAAAACTGACCGTCATGATAAGGCGAGAGCCGGTCGCTTTTCGAGAGGTTTTTTTGGGTCCCTAAAGACTTATGCCGCTTAGAGCGAGGAGTCGGCATTGTCCGGCCAAGGCGTGGATAGCGCCCCGAACTCGGTCTTCCGAATACTAGGGGCTTCGCCAAAATTTAAAATTATAGAATTCTATGGCTAAGTGAGAGTGTTCAAGCACTATAGTCCGGTTGCCTTGTTCGTTGTGTTGAGCGCCTCCCTCGAAGGACCCAAGAATGGGAACAAGAGCGCTCAAGTTTATCCCGAACACCCCATCACTCGTGGCACGGGGGCTGAAGCCAACGACTTGCCATCTCTCAAATTTGATAAACGGCCGCACAAAAGGTAATATTTTAAATTCACAAGCGTTGCTTAGCGCATATGAACAAGTTTTCAGCGTACAGGATAACAAATGCGAGTCTATTCAAAAATTACATCTTTGGAGCATTCACCCGCTATAAGGAGGGCACCCTTCAGGACGCCCTCATAGTACACTTTGGGCTTGCGATGCTTCTTGCCCAGCGGTGGCCCATCTGTCACAAGCTTCTTAGCATCCATCTTGCCCCAGTGCACTTTAGCACGGGCAAGGGCCCGACGGGCACCTTCAATGCAGACAGAACGCTTGATGACTTCCTTCCATGGACAGGCATCCACCAGCCGCCGCCCTAGCCCGAAGTAGCTCCAAGGCATGGCTTCCTTAGGCCACAGCTGAATTATGAGGCCCTTCATGGCCTGTTCGGCGACCTTGTGGAGCTCGACCAGCTGCTTCAGCTGGTCGCTCAGGGGCACCGGATGTTCGGCCTCAGCATACTGAGACCAGAACACCTTTTCCGTCGAGCTCCCTTCCTCGGCGCGGTAGAACGCGGTAGCATCAGACACACTTCAGGGCAGATCTGTGAATGCTCCTGGAGAGCTCCGGATTCGGGTAAGTAATAGATAATTCACTTTCACATGCTTGCTTTGCATAAAGAATGCCTTACCCGCCGCTATCTTCCTTAATGATTCAATTTCTTGGAGGGCTTTTTGGGCTTCGGCCTTAGCGGCTTTGGCACTCTCAAGAGCCGAGGCGAGCTCGGACTCTCGAGTCTTCGAGTCACGCTCCAAACTCTCGTGTTCTTCCACGAGAGCCTGGAGCTCTTGCCGCACCTCCGCCACCCACGCCTCCTGCTTCTCTCGCTCGGTGCGCTCCACGGTCGCTTTGCTTTCGGCCGTGGACACCGCTTCCTTCAGGGTCGCCACCTCGTTCACGGCCCCTACAATACCCATGTTAGTCCTGTCATTTTTGCAACCAAATCCTTTCTATAAGGTATTACTTTAAGAAGGTATTACTTACCTGCCTTGTCCTCGATCTGCTTCTTGGCAAGGCCGAGCTCGTTCTCAGACCGCTCGAGGCTCTGCTTCAATGCATTGACCTCCGCAGTCAGTGCGGCAGAGGTCAACAGCGCAGCCCGAATTCCCATATTGACATACTTATGTTAGACTCCTGCGTATATCTTTTTAGATCCTCAGTCCGGTTTTTCTTTCCGAACACCGAACTAAGCATCAGGGGCAACTGTCTATGCGGTAATATTTTTACATATTCTAAACTTACCTCAAAGCCTGTTAGAAGGCTGGTACAGGCTTCAGTCAGCCCGCTCTTGGCGGACTGAACTTTCTGGATCACCACACTCATAACAGTGCGGTGCTCCTCGTTGATGGAGGCGCCGTTAAGCACCTCCAGCAAGCTATCCGGTGCCTCCGGATGGACGGAGCTCACCGGTGTCGTAGTCTTGCCCTTCTTACGAAGGGGCGCTTGCCAGACTTCGGAACCACTGAAGGTTCCGGTACGGAGTCCGGCACAGGGCCGGACTTAGAGCCCTCTGGGGTCTCGCCCCCTTTGCGCCCAGAGTCCGGGAGGTCGCCTTGCGGCGCCTCCAGGACCACCTCCTCCTGGCTGGGCCCCTTTTGGGACTCCACCGCGGTGTCGTCTGCGTCACGCGGAGAGGAGGCGGTCGGAAGTGAAGTGCTATTCACATCCGACGAATCCAGGGAGCCGCTCGACGAAGCGGCGAGCTCGTCCTTGGGCGGGCTACATGGTTATATTCAGCGTTAGAAGACACTATGCGACAAATAAAAAGTCATGAGCTATTCTGGAGTCCGGACACTTATGATCTTGCCAGGGGCTTGGCCCTTGGTGGCCACTCCTCCTCGTCGTTATCGGCATTGGTGGATAAGTCTGGAGGAAGGGTCCTTCCTTTCTTGGACCCTCCGGCCTCCCCAGTCGGGGCGGCCTTCCTTTTCTTCTCTCCCCTCGCTAGGGGAGAGGCTTCTTTTTCCTCCTCCTCGTCCTTAGGGGAGGATTCCGCCTCAGAGTCGTCGGACGATGAGTCCGACAACACCTGGCGCCGGGAGCTCCTTCGAGTTCCCGTGGCCTTCTTCTTGGCCTTCTTCTCCGGCACCACGTGAGGTGCCGGAGCCAGCAGCCCCGTCAATCGGGCGTCCGCTAGGTCTTCTGGCAAGGGGGCCGGACAGTTAATCTGTCCGGACGTCTTCACCCAGTCCTGTCAAAGGTTAGGGAGTTTTAGATCCTGCATAGACTCAAACTATGAAAAAAGAGTCCCATAAAGGGTAAAATAACTTGCCTCGCTGGCTTGACGCTACGAGCTGAATCCGCGATCTTCGGTAGCGGATGCGGGACTTCGGCGCCCTTGAACAGCACCTTCCAGGCATCTTTGTACGTAGTGTCGAAGAGCCGGTTCAAGGTTCGGTGCTGTGCCGGATCAAACTCCCACAAATTGAAGGCCCGTTGCTGGCATGGGAGAATCCGGCGGATGAGCATCACCTGGATTACGTTGACAAGCTTGAGATTCTTGTCCACCAGGTTTCGGACGCAGGTCTGGAGTCCGGACACCTCTTTCGAATCACCCCACGTCAGGCCCGTCTCTTTCCATGATGTGAGCCGTGTGGGGAAGCCAGATCGGAATTCGGGGGCCGCCGCCCATTGAGAGTCACGCGGCTCGGTGATGTAGAACCACCCCGATTGCCACCCCTTCATGGTCTCCACAAAGGAGCCCTCGAGCCATAGAACTTTGGCCATCTTGCCAACCATGGCGCCTCCGCGCTCCGCTTGGCGGCCGCCCACTACCTTCGGCTTGACATTGAAGGTCTTCAGCCATAAGCCAAAGTGGGGCTGGATGCAGAGGAAGGCCTCACACACGATGATGAACGCCGAGATGTTGAGGATGAAATTCGGGGCCAGATCGTGGAAGTCCAGGCCGTAGTAGAACATGAGCCCCCGGACAAATGGGTGAAGTGGAAAACCTAGTCCGCGGAGGAAGTGGGTGAGGAACACCACCCTCTCATGGGGCCTGGGGGTGGGAATGAGCTGCCCCTCGTTGGGGAGCCGGTGCGCGATGTCGCTGGACAAGTATCCGGCCTTCCACAGCTTTTTGACTTGTCCCTCCGTGATAGAGGAGACCATCCACTTGCCTCCCGCTCCGGACATGGCTGGAGAAGGTTGAGGAGGGATGTGCGGACTTGGGCGCTGGAGCTCGAGTGTGCGGAAATGGATGGGCAAAGGAGGAAGAAGGCATAGGTGAAAAGGTGGATCCTTATCCCCTTATATGGATGGACGAAGCTATGCGTCCCCCGCCAGCCTGGTAAAACTCGCTTATCTCCCAAGCGCCGTAATCAATGGCGCGGTTGGGTTACCCACGTCCGTATTGATGGGAATCCCGTAATAAGAGGGCATGATCTCCGCTCTGATAAGACGTGCGAAGGAAACCGCATCGCTAAACGCGCTGAGGTGGAACAATAAAAATGATTCATATAAAGGCCTGGCCGTGGTGTGATGTCACGCCGCGGAATACGTCAGCCGATCTGTGCAAAGGTTATTCTCTCTATGGTGGTATGTGGAACTTGTTTTGCAGAGCCGGACACAATCCTTGTGTTCAAAATCTTCTATGAAGTATTCATAGGAGGAACCCGCCTTGCAATGCCGAAGACAATGTGCGTGCCGGATTCGTCGTCATTGAAGCCTGGTTCAGGGGCTACTGAGGGAGTCCTGGATTAGGGGGTGTCCGGATAGCCGAACTATCACCGTTGGCCGGACTCCTGGACTATGAAGATACAAGATTGAAGACTTCGTCCCGTGTCCGGATGGGACTTTCCTTGGTGTGGAAGGCAAGCTTGGCGATACGGATATGTAGATCTCCTACCATTGTAACCGACTCTGTGTAACCCTAACCCTATCCGATGTCTATATAAACCGGAGGGTTTTAGTCCATAGGACGAACAACAATCATACCATAGGCTAGCTTCTAGGGTTTAGCCTCTTTGATCTCGTGGTAGATCCACTCTTGTACTACCCATATCATCAATATTAATGAAGCAGGAGTAGGGTTTTACCTCCATCGAGAGGGCCCGAACCTGGGTAAAAACATCGTGTCCCTTGTCTCCTTTTACCATCCGCCTAGACGCACAGTTCGGGACCCCCTACCCGAGATCCGCCGGTTTTGAAACCGATACACGTGACTAAGAACCTTTGCGTGAACCTGCTAGGCTTCTTGGGCGTGTGTGGGAAGACAAAAGATACACCTGAGGCATGAGAGGACCTGCAACGCTTGCACGAAAAAGACGGCATGTGTCGTGGAATTAACATGTCCGATGTCCTCATGAAAGGACTTAGTCGTGGAGCCATCGCAACGGGTTAGCTTGAAGGGGTTAAACTGGACAAGGGACACGGGAGTTTATACTAGTTCGGCCCCTTCGGTGAAGGTAAAAGCCTACATCTAGTTGTGATGGGATTGATTGGGTTTCGATGATCAGGGAGCGAAATACGCTTGCCTGAGTCTCGGGTTGTTGTCTGTTTTCCCTGAACCGCCACCGGTCCGTCCCTTTATATACAGAGGTTGACGCCCGGCCAGTCTACAGAGCCCCGAGGCCGACTCATACAAAGTGTCCGGCTCGGTCTCTCCTTTCCTAACTTATATTACAAGTTTACATAGTCAAGGCGGTTTACCACTATGGGCCCTAATCCGCCTTTGGGTTGCGGGCTTCTAAGCTTCGTTAGTAAAATGCCATCTTCTGGATCTTCATGGGCTTCAGCATAGTCGAGGGTGAACCGGGCCCTCCTGGCCGGTTTACACTCAGTAGCTATATCCTCAACATTAGGCCCTAGATTGATTTGAATTTGTTCATGTCAATCTTCAATACTTCAAAGATATCTTGTAGGCGTCCTCTCGTATTTTCGTAAACCGCCATATTGTCTTCTCCTGTAAATTTTGCAAACAGCCATGACGTCATCTTCTGAACACAGCAACTGTCCATCATGGCATCATCTCTGTATAAAAAGATTAAAAATATTCCCTTCACTTAATGGCTATCCCAAAAATCGAGGCAACAGGCGCACCCATTCTGCCGCTTCAGGCTCCTTGATTCTCGTGCCTGCCATTTATTCTTTCCTCTATAAATAAGGCCCGAGGGCCCTTCTCTCTCTTCCCATTTTGTGCCTTCTTCTTCCTCGCGACGCCCAAGCTCTGAAGCTCCGCCGCCGTCCGCGGCCCTTGAAAATTGCATCGACAAAGGCCGCTGCATCAACCTGAAACAGATCAGAAACTCGTCGCACCCCTCCGTAGTAAATCTGCAGTGGTAAGTTTCCTCTTTCCTTCATCTATGATCTGTATTAAGGGTTCGCGAGCTCATCTGTACAGTTCTTCATTCTTCCTCTTTGTCCTTCCTTCTACCGCGGTAGTTTTGATCCAATAGCAGTGTAAATGTCATGCAGTAGTTATTCCGCATCCGTTTCTAATGCTAGCAGATCTTCCTTTTCTTCTGTAGAATATACGACCTTCCCTGTTCTGCTTAACGCCTTTAGAGATCACAGAAAAAATTGCTTTACAGATGTGCGGTAGATCCAAATAAATTTGAGCATTGTGTGAAACCTGTTTCTGTCAACACTTAGTAGAAATTTTGAATCTTGGCCCTTCTGCCTATGGGCGGTTTAACCTTTGACAGCCAATCCGCCATATATCATTAGCCCTCTCTTAAACCGCCAACTGAACCTTGCATAGTATTTTTCTCCGGTTTAACACTGAATTGTACACCTTAAACCGTAAATTGTAAAACCGGCACTTGTTTTTCCTTTCAGTTCCCCCCTTCCGGAATGGCGAAACAATTCGCTGCTTGCAATTGGGCTCCGTCCCGGATCACGGAAACACAAATCAACGGTTATGTCACTACTGGTGTTTTAGCCTCAAAAAGGGTTCTCCACTGGCGAGTTTCGAAATCGGAATGTCCACCTGAACCTCAAGAAGGAGAGGTGATTGTTTTTATGCAACACTTAGACCAGGGATTCAGTCCGCCCGGATCAAAAAAATTCCGGGATGTCCTCGCAAGCTTCCAACTCCATCCGCAAGATATTGGCCCGAACTCTGTGTCCAATATATGCTACTTTCAAGTATTCTGCGAAGTCTACCTTCAAGAAGAGCCAACCGTGGAACTATTTCGGGACTTCTTTCATTTGAACCGCCGTACGGAATTCTCAGATGGTCCCAACACAGAGCTTGGCGGCGTTTCAATTCAGAAAAGGAAAGAAGTTAACTTCCCTCATGCAAAACATCATAGCCATCCTAAAGATTGGAATCAGACCTGGTTTTACTGCCGGAACATTGCCCCTGATGGAGAAAATCCTTTGCCGGGTTATCGCCCTCACCGGCTTAGCAACGGCCACCCATTACCTTTACGCTTGACCACCGTAGAACGGAAGAATTTTGCACCTCAACTCGCCAAGCTCCGGGCTCTGATGGCCAACGGTTTAACTGGCATTGATCTTGTCCGCTGCTGGGTTTCTTGGGGCATTTTACCTTGAAGCCGCCGCCCCGGATTGATGCATGAATATACTGGTGATGTCAAAGACCCTCAACGATATCACGAAATAGCAATAACCGATCTTGAAGTTACTGAATCGGTGAAGAAAATGCTTGATGAACCGATCTCTGCATGTAGCCAAACCGGGTTGGCTCCGTTTTGCGTCTCCAATAAACCGCCAGCGGTAAAGTTCATCTAAATACTTTACTGATTTGCTTCCGTATTGACTGTGTACTAACCTTTCCTTGTCTTAATTTCAGGCTAACAGCTCCTTCTGGAAACGGACTAAACCGGCCCAGGCTCCTCGTGCAAAGACCAAGGCCACCAAGAAAGCTGGCAAGAAGAAAACCACCGAGTCTTCTGATCCGCCAGAAGATGAAGAATCAGACGCTGAGGTAGAACTTGACTCACTTGGTTCCTTTTTCGTTCATCTTATTGACAATTACTATTCCCAGGATGATGCTGAGGCCAGCCATGCAGAACATGTTGAGGTAATCCTTCTTTCTTCCGATTCAGATCTTGTATCGGTTCAAAGAATTCGCCGCACAGTCCGGAAAGTAAAACAATCTCACCCCCTTGCTCATTTGGATCCAAAATTTTCTTTGGAGACACAACAAGTTATAGAACGTCGCACAACCCGGCATAGCGGTCAACAAATCACGTCATCTGGTTTAGCTGATACGCCACCCGGAAACATCATCCAGAGGTGACTTGTTCTCCTGAAAAATGTTATCCTTTGAAAGGTTTCTTCCGATGCCCTCTCAATCCGTCTGACCCGAATTGCTAGGCTTCTTCCAACTCGTCTGGCGGTTCATCAACCACTCAGCTGCCTCCTCTCAAAGTCATCACTGGGTAAGTATATTACTCCTTAATTTGTTTCTTTTATTTGTTGGTTTACCATATTCTAACCTTTGATGTTGTAGTGCCAAGGCTCGATTAAGTAAGAAAGCCAAGACCAGCGACCCTATTGTTGATGTTGATCCAGAGAAGACTCCAGAGCATCATGGCGAAGACCCTGAAGTTGCTATAGACAACTCTATTGGGAAAAACCAAGATGCTGATGCTAACCCGCCAGAGGTTGAACCGAATGTAGAGGTTGATACTTCACATCCTCCTGATCCTCCAAGTCCAACAGTGGAACAGCGGGGCTCAACTGCTGATCCGCCAAGCCCGGCTATCAAACCGCCAAGCCCTGCTACCAAGGCACCAAGCCCTGTTAAGAATGTCAATTCATCTTGTCCGGCCAAAGATGATGACGTTGTTGTTACTGGTACTGCATATACCGCCCTTGGTAATCCGGTTGCTCTATCAAAGCACACTGCCAAGGATGAATTAGCTGATATGAGCAAGGGGAAGAAGAAAACTGACTTGTCAGCTTATGTCGATCTTTCTGCTCAAGACCTTCACTCCGGCTTCTTGAACCGGCTTTACACAAGCCGTGATTTTGAAGCCGGTTTAGTAAATCTGATGAAGGAGCGCTATGAGGTAAACAGTTTTGCTCTTTGCTCTGTACCTTCATTGCATTGTAGCCCCAAAGGGCCGGTTTGTCTTTAGAAAGTCAAACCGGGACTTTGTATATTCCATACTGTACTTTATGAAATTTCCTTGTGTATTTCTGATCAAACACACATTAGCCCCCAAGTGCCATGATTAAAACTTGTATTAATCCTCGGGACTTCAATAATCAGCATAAAAATGATCCGCATTAGCCCCCAAGTGCCAAGTGTATAACTGGTTTGATGCTTGGGACTTTAACAAAGATATTAACATGCTCTCTTACTATTGCAGAGTAAGATAAGCCAACAAGTCTCACAAATTGCTGACCTTCAAGAAAATCTGAAATCCCAACAAGCAGAAACCACCAAGGCCAAGGATGAGTTGAAAACCGCCTTAACCACCATGGAGCAGCTCAAGGAATGGTTCAAGTCTGAGCAGGCAAACTGGGATACTGAAAAGGCTGGACTGCTGAAGCGGACGGAAGACGCTGAATCAGCTCTTAAACCGGTGACGGAAGAGCTTACTGGATTAAAGCGCCAAGTCAATGCCATGACCTCTGCAATATTTGGTAAGCACTGTTTACCAAGGCTTTATGAATATTCCGCTTTGAAATTTTCTCCGGTTTAACATGAACTTCTTAAACCGCTATAGGTAGGCGCATTGCTCATCTGGGTTCTGATATACGGAAGAAACTCAAGGCCGCGTATACGCTGATTGAACAGATGTATACCGGCGTCCAACGGGTTATCTGCGCCACTTCTTATGACAATGCGGCTCCAACACTGATCAAGGACACGCTGGACCGGCTATCTATGACACCAGCGTAGATAGAAGAGTTGAAGCGATCCCCTGCCCGGGATGGCGCTTTACTAGCACTAACTCGAGCCAAGGCATGGATAGCAGATCTTGATCCGGCTGATATAGCCAAGGGCTTCCCCAATGCACAAGAAAACGGCGAAGTATTTGACAACGACACCCTCAAACGGGTAACAAGGGAGATGCGTCCTCTGGCGAGTCAGTTGGCAGAAGAGGCTAACCTGACGGTTCACCGATCCTTCTACGACACAAACAACAAACGGGTTGAAGCTATTATTCCTGAAGTGCAGAACCTTGTTCCACCAATCCGTAAGCACACTTACGCCCCTAATGTTGATCCGGCTGAGCTTATAAGTGAAGAGGCTGTCTTTCAGGCTTTAACCCGGATTGACTGGACCACCAATGACTTCCGGCCATTGGATGGGGAGGAGGAGGCTGAACCAACGCCAGATGACCCATCTACTTCACATCAACCCGGCGATGAAGCTTAATCCATCAAGTCGGTTGATACGTCAGAAACTGTCCGTTGTGAAACAATTCCATATTTTGGGCCTCTGAATGCCTTGTAATAGGGTAGCAAAAACTATTTTGATTTGCTGCCATCATGCAGGAGGAGATACTTTACGTGATCCGCCTTGTCAATGCCAATTTTGGTTCAGATATCATAATATGCAACTCCTGTGTGTGCATAAAAAGAAACAGGGTCCTGGCGGTTTACCGCTGGACGGGTCATAATGCCCAAGAAAAGGGTTGATTGATAATCAAACCATGAAAATATGAAATGATTCATACCTGTGATGTAATATCCCTGTTTAGTTGGCTGGTTAACTTTGATTGTAAAAAGGGTGAAAACCCAAATCTGAAATTCTTTGTATAATCCCATCATGTACTGATGTTGTATAGTAAGTCATACCGGGTGATGATGCACACCAGATGATCAAAGCTGGTGACTGATAGTCAACGCCAGGCCGGGTTAACAAACTCCGGTTTAAGAATAAGGTCTGTCAACGTGTAGTTGCAAACCAAGCCAGTTTAAAGAATACCGGGCTAATAAAATGACTGACCAGGCCAAGAAAATCGGTTTAACATAAAATTCAGCAAAACATAAATAAAACCGTGTAGTCGAGGCTTTTTGAGGGCTGCCAGGCCCAAATTCGAGGCTTTTTGTGGGCTGCCAGGCCGCTGAGTTGAACCATTTAACAAAGCCTTTTAAGATGGACCTCCAACTAACCAATCACCGTTTTAACTTTGACAAGTGCAGGGTCTCAATGAGAGTAACTGTCAAACGTTTAGAGGGTCGTGCCAGGATGACCTGGATAGGAGTGTCTTACTTGATGAAGGCAGGTTAACACGGGGTTTTAGGTAAATATACCAGGCTTCCAAGCCGTGGGTCGATACCCAGCTACAAGGGTCCATTCAAACTCCTTGGTATTTGACACAAGAAGCCCCCAAGTAACGTGATGAGCTGTGCTCATTGGGTGCCTATGTTTGAGTTGTGCATAGCATCCAGACCCTCTTTGGCCCCTTGGGTGTGAAGCTCCCAAGCTTTGTGGCTTGATAGCCGGTTTAACAGGTAGTACTCCGCTTTGTTAGCTGAAGCCCCCATGTAACTCAAAGGATATTTGAGAAAAAATAGCAGAGGCCCTTCTTAGAGCAAGGATGATAATTTATTTATTGATCGTAATATATACATTGTCGAAATATGTACATAAGAAGAGCCTATGGCTCAAGTGTCATAAGGCCGGAGGAGAGCTATGTTCCATGGCCGCTGGGTCTCCTCCTCAGAGTTGCGTGAGTTGTCTCGAACGTCAATGAGGTAGTATGATCCATTGTGCAGGTTCTTGCTGACCACAAAGGGTCCTTCCCAAGGCGGGGATAACTTGTGCATGTCGGTCTGATCCTGGATGAGCCGTAGCACCAAGTCACCTTCTTGAAAGGTTCTTGTCCTAACCCGGCGGCTGTGATAACGCCGTAAATCTTGTTGATAAACCATCGATCGAGCCAGAGCCATATCCCGTTTTTCATCTATCAGGTCCAGTGCCTCTTGGCGAGCTTGCTCGTTATCCGCTTCAACATAATTAGCAACCCGGGGCGAGTCATGACGTATATCACTTGGGAGAACCGCCTCTACCCCGTATACCATAAAGAAAGGCGTGTAACATGTTGATCGATTGGGGGTGGTATTGATACTCCACAACACAGAAGGTAATTCTTCCACCCAACAACCCGGCGTCCTCTTTAAGGGAATCATGAGCCAGGGTTTAAGACCCTTTAAAATTTATTGATTAGTTCGCTCCGCTTGACCGTTGGATTGAAGGTGTGCCACAGATGCTAGGTCAAGCCGGATGTGCTCTCTCTAACAGAAATCCTCCATCTCACCTTTGGAAAGGTTGGTACCATTATCCGTGATGATACTGTGTGGAAAGCCAAAACGGAAGATAATCTTTTTGAGAAATTGAACCGCCATAGCTGCATCACACTTGCTAACAGGCTCCGCTTCAACCCACTTGGTGAATTTATCAACTGCCACCAACAGGTGGGTCTTCTTGTCCTGGGAACGTTTAAAGGGTCCCACCATATCAAGCCCCCAAGTAGCAAAAGGCCAAGTAATAGGAATCATCCGTAGTTCCTGAGCCGGAATATGAGCTTTGCGTGAATTTTTTTGACAAGCATCACATCGCTTTACCAGATCCTCCGCATCAGCATGAGTTGTCAACCAGTAAAACCCATGACGAAAAGCTTTTGCAACCAGGGACTTTGAACTGGCATGATGACCACAATCCCCTTCACGAATTTCCCATAGGATCTCTTGGCCTTCTTCCGGAGAAACACAACGCTGAAATACGCCCGAAACGCTACAGCGGTGTAACTCGCCATTGTGAATAACCATTGACTTGGACCGCCGGACTATCCGTCGAGCCAGGACTTTATCATTTGGTAGCTCGTCCCGGCTCATATACGCCAGATATGGAACCGTCCAATCTGGTATAACGTGTAAAGCGGACACCAACTGAGCCTCCGGATCCGGAACAACCAAATCCTCTTATGTAGGCACCGTAATAGACGGGTTATGCAAGATATCTAAAAAGTTGTTAGGAGGTACCGGTTTACGCTGAGATCCAAGCCGTCTCAAAGCGTCTGCTGCTTCATTTTTGCGCCGATCGATATGCTCAACCTGATACCCTTTGAAATGACCCGCCATAATATCCACCTCATGCATGTAAGCCGCCATGAGTGGATCCTTAGAATCCCAAGTACCAGAAACTTGTTGAGCCACCAGATCAGAATCTCCGAAACAACGAACTCGACTTAAATTCATCTCTTTGGCCACACGGAGACCATGGAGTAAAGCTTCGTACTCAGCTGCGTTGTTAGTACAAGGAAACATCAAGCGGAGGACATAGCAAATTTTATCCCCTCGAGGGGAAGTAAGGACAACTCCAGCCCCCGAGCCTTCCAACTGCCTGGATCCATCAAAATGAATGGTCTAGTACGTATTATCCGGTTTATCTTCCAGTGCTTGTAGCTCGGTCCAGTCATTGATAAAATCCGCAGGAGCCTGAGACTTGATGGCTGTTCGAGGTACATAATTTCAACCGTGTGGTCCAAGCTCGATTGCCCACTTTGCAACCCGGCCAGTTGCTTCCCTGTTTTGAATTATATCGCCCAAAGGAGCAGAACTAACCACTGTGATTGGATGGCCTTGAAAATATTGCTTGAGTTTTCGACTGGCCATAAAAACCCCGTACACCAACTTCTGCCAATGTGGATAGCGTTGTTTTGACTCGATCAGAACTTCGCTGATGTAGTATACAGGTCGTTGAACCGGATATTCCTTCCCAACTTCTTTACGCTCAACCACAATTGCCGCACTGACCGCTCGGGCATTGGCAGCCACGTATAACAGCAAAGGCTCATGATCAACTGGGGCTGCAAGAACTGGCGGTTCAACCAATTGCCGCTTTAGCTCCTCAAAGGCCGCATTGGCCGCGTCACTCCAGACGAAGTCATCCGTCTTTTTCAACATCTGATACAAAGGAATTTCCTTCTCTCCCAAACGACTGATAAACCGGCTAAGGGCTGCAATCCGACCTGCGAGACGCTGAACATCATTGATACACTTCGGTTTAGCCAGGGATGTGATTGCCTTAATTTTTTCTGGGTTAGCCTCAATGCCCCTGTTGGATACCAGAAACCCGAGAAGCTTGCCTGCTGGAACACCAAAAACACATTTCTCCAGATTAAGCATCATCTTGTAAATCCGAAGATTGTCAAACGTCTCCTTGAGGTCATCGATCAGTGTTTCCTTCTTCCTAGATTTTACCACAATGTCATCCACATAAGCATGAACATTACGCCCAATCTGCGTGTGAAGACAATTTTGCACACAACACTGATAAGTTGCCTGAGCACTCTTGAGCCCAAAGGGCATAGAAACATAGCAGAAGGCTCCAAAAGGAGTGATGAAGGTTGTCTTCTCCTGGTCCTTAACTGCCATCTTGATCTAATGATAACCTGAATAAGCATCCAAAAAACTCAGGCGCTCACAACCCGCCGTCGCATCAATGATCTGATGAATATGCGGGAGAGCAAAGGGATCAGCCGGGCAAGCCTTATTCAAGTCCGTGTAGTCCACACACATACGCCAAGTGCCGTTTTTCTTAAGAACCAGCACCGGATTAGCCAACCATTCAGGATGAAACACTTCGACGATAAAACCAGCAGCCAATAGCCGGGCTACCTCTTCACCAATTGCCTTGCGTCTTTCTTCATTAAAGCGACGCAGAAATTGCTTGACTAGTTTAAACTTCGGATCAATATTAAGAGTGTGCTCAGCGAGTTCCCTCGGTACACCTGGCATGTCAGAAGGCTTCCATGCAAAAATGTCCCGGTTCACACGGATGAACTCGATGAGCGCGCTTTCCTATTTTGGATCCAGATTGGTGCTGATGCTGAACTGCTTGGACGAATCGCCAGGTACGAAGTCAACAAGCTTTGCATCGTCAGCCGGTTTGAACTGCAGGGTTGGGTCATGCTCAGTGGTGGGCTTCTTCAGAGGGGTCATATCTGCCGGATCAACATTCTCCTTATAAAACTTTAGCTCTTCTGTAGCACAAACCGCCTCAGCATAAGCCGCATCACCTTCCTCGCAATCCAATGCGATTTTTTTACTTCCATGAACCGTGATAGTCCCTTTATGACCAGGCATCTTGAGCTGCAAATAAATATAACAAGGCCTTGCCATGAATTTTGCATAAGCCGGCCGCCCAAACAGCGCATGATACGGGCTATGGATTCTTACTACCTCAAAGGTCAGTGTCTCAGACCTAGAGTCATGCTCATCACCAAACACAACTTCCAAAGCGATCTTACCTACGGGATACGCCGATTTACCTGGGACCACACCATGAAAAACAGTGTTGGACGGTTTAAGATTCTTATCTGTCAACCCCATGCGACGGAATGTCTCATAATACAGAATATTGATACTGCTTCCTCCATCCATGAGTACTTTGGTGAACTTATAACCTCCCACCTGAGGCGCCACCACCAGAGCTAGTTGACCCAGATTGTCAACCCAGGGCGGATGATCCTCCCTACTCCACACAATAGGCTGTTCCGACCACCGCAGATAACGTGGAACTGCCAGTTCAATAGCATTGACTGCCCTCCTGTGAAGCTTCTAATCACGCTTGCACAGACTAGTGGGGAACACATGATACTGCCCACCATTCAACTGCTTTGGGTGACTCTGGTAACCCGACTGCTGCTGATTCCCTTGATTATTCTGCTGGTTATTACCACCTTGGTAGTTCTGGTTGCCATGATTACTCTGAAACCCAGAGTTTGAACCACCGCCACCATGGAAACCTGGACCTGAACCGCCCGACGGACCCTGATCATACCGGAAAAGATCAGAGTTTTTGAACTCCTTCATAATGTTACAATCCTTCCAGAGATGCGTTGCAGGAGCCTCCTTGGTCCCATGCTTCGGACAGGGCTGATTCAACAAACACTCCAGATTCATCGCCCCGCCGCGCTGGGGAGGTTTACCTTTTCGGCGCTGCACATTAGCATTAGCCACAAAATCTGATTCCGCTTTACGCTCACCATTATTCCCATGGCCTCCTTGGTTGTGCTGTTGTCTCTTTGCACCGCCGTTCTTCTTTCCCTTCTCTGGTTTCTCATTATCAGAATTGGGATCCTTGGTATTATCAGAATCGGCATACTTTATCAAGGCTTCCATGAGGGTTCCCATGTCGTTGCAGTGGCGCTTGAGCCGTCCCAACTTCATCTTCAGTGACTTAAACCAGCAATTGCGCTCCAGTGTGATAATCGCTTGACCAGCGTTAATCCGCTCGGACGAGTGTAAAACTTCTGAAACCCGGCGTACCCAATGAGTTATGGACTCGTTCTCTCCTTGAACACAAGCATCCAGATCCACAATGGACATGGGCTGCTTGCACGTGTCTTTGAAATTGGCTATAAACCGGGCCTTCAACTGATCCCATGACTCGATGGAATTAGCTTGCAGATTTTTCAACCAAGTACGGGTTGTTCCCTCCAACATCATCGTGAAGTACTTTGCACAAGCTGCTTCATCTACATCTAGCATCTCCATTGCCATCTCATAACTCTCGACCCACGCCTCAGGTGGCTGATCTGCCGTGTAGTTAGGCACTTTGCGTGGACCCTTGAAATCTTTGGGCAAACGCACATTACGGAGAGCCAGAATAAGGCACGGCACTCCCCAGGAAATGAAGGCAAGCCCGGTGCCTCGGTCAACTGACGTTGCTGGCTGAACCGGGGCGGGTTGATAACGACCCAAAGCGGCATCCCTCCGTGCCCTGCCATGATCCACCACATCTTGAGCATTGCGATGTCGCGTGCTGCTAGACACCTCCGGTTCATCCATACGCCTGCTATAACTTGGGCTCGGACGAGGGGTTGAATGAATTCTATCGCGACTATATGAATAAGCATGTTGCTGCACCACGGCGGTTTGGAGAAGATCTCTCGCCCGCCGCGTTTCAACTGCTGCTATTGAATCACCTTCCATCGGAATGGCCGCCAGGCGCGAAGCTGCGGCAATCATGTTATCCAGAGGGCTCGAGAAGTGACCCAGTGGTGTAGACACGTATTGCGGTGGGTTATCTGTTCGTCGGGGTGGCTCCGTTATCCGTAGTTGATCCGTAGCCATCCTAGGCGCCTCCGTCCGGTTTGCAGCTGTCGGATCGCTCGGCCCAGCGCCTGGCGTCTGAAAGAGATTTAACCCTTCATAAACCGGCGGCAGACGTGACCGATACTTCCTTCGCATTACATCCTCTGATGCGGTCCGATCCAGCATGAGCCGGTAATTCTGTGCATGTATCCGCTGTGATTGAGCATCCAAAGCGGCCCGTTCTTCAGCCATCCTATCATCCTTAGTTGCCAGGTCCTCGTTAGCATGTGCTATTTGGTCCTTCAGTTTCGCAACATCCCCATTGTGCTGATTCTGCGTCTCCGGGGTGACTGTTGCGGTCAACAAGGTCGCCCAGGCATCCAACCGGAGAGGACTTGCGCCAGACGGCGCGCCGGGACTCCTGCCGCGGCTGCTGATCCGATGTTCGTCGCAGCGGTGGATGAAGACTGCAACGTGGGCTGTGTTCCGGCCATGTAAACAGCAACCCGACTTGGCGGTTCAAGGAGGTCCAGAATACTGTTGCCATCGGAATATCCTTCGAACACACCGCTATTAATCTGGTACAAGGACTCAGTTTCGCCAGTGGATGACTCGCTGTCGGAGTATACGACAGTCTCGCCTTCAGATACCGGTTCAGATCTGATCCCATGGACACATCCTACAAACGCATGCTTCACGGCGGGCTTAACCCGGGCTGGACTCGCACGCTGAGCCGTCTCGATGAGGTCGGTGCAGATGTCCGGCTCAGGGCCCGGTTCGCCGATCTTGCGATGAAGACATGAATTCCGCCGAAGGGGACCCAGTACCCGTAATCGATCGAGCCGGCCTCGGGGCCCCATCCTTCATCGTCGATGTAGAGCTTGCCGCGATGACTTTTGGTCATCCGGCCGATCACGTACCCCTTGAGTCCTTTAGAGCAGCCCTTCAAGAACTCGACACCATCTTGCGATAGCCCCACGGTGGGCGCCAACTGTCGTGGAATTAACACGTCAGATGTCCTCATGAAAGGACTTAGTCATGGAGCCATCGCAATGGGTTAGCTTGAAGGGGTTAAACCAGACAAGGGACACGGGAGTTTATACTAGTTCGGCCCCTTCGATGAAGGTAAAAGCCTACGTCTAGTTGTGATGGGATTGATAGGGATTCGATGACCAGGGAGCGAAATACGCTTGCCTGACTCTCGGGTTGTTGTCTGTTGTCCCCGAACCGCCGCCGGGTCGTCCCTTTATATACACAGGTTGACACTCGGCCGGTCTACAGAGCCCCGAGGCCGACTCATACAAAGTGTCCGGCTCGGTCTCTCCTTTCCTAACTTATATTACAACATAGTCAAGGCGGTTTACCACTATGGGCCCTAATCCGCCTTTGGGCTACGGGCTTCTAAGCTTCGTTAGTAAAACGCCATCTTCTGGATCTTCATGGGCTTCAGCATAGTCGAGGGTGAACCGGGCCCTCCTGGCCGGTTTACACTCAGTAGCTATATCCTCAATAGCATGCCTCCGAAGCAGTATGAAGGTCCTGCCAGCTACGCTCTTACGAAAGAAGAGAAAGAAATTTTCTTTGAATGCCTGCTCAGTATGAAGGTCCCGACTGGCTTCTCGTCGAATATAAAGGGAATAATAAATATGCCAGAGAAAAAGTTCCAGAACCTAAAGTCTCATGACTGCCACGTGATTATGACGCAACTACTTCCGGGTGCATTGAGGGGGCTTCTATCGGAAAACATCCGATTAGCCATTGTGAAGCTATGTGCATTCCTCAATGCAATATCTCAGAAGGTCATCGATCCAGAAATCGTACCAACGCTAAGTAGTGATGTGGCGCAATGTCTTGTCAGTTTTGAGCTGGTGTTCCCACCATCCTTCTTCAATATCATGACACACGTCCTAGTTCATCTAGTCGACGAGATTGTCATTCTGGGGCCCGTATTTCTACACAATATGTTCCCCTTTGAGAGGTTCATGGGAGTCCTAAAGAAATATGTCCGTAACCGCGCTAGGCCAGAAGGAAGCATCTCCATGGGCCATCAAACAAAGGATGTCATCGGGTTTTGTGTTGACTTCATTCCTGGCCTTAAGAAGATAGGTCTCCCTAAATCGCGGTATGAGAGGAGACTGACTGGAAAAGGCACGCTTGGAAGGGACTCAATAATATGCAGGGACGGATATTCTTGGTCTCAAGCACACTACACAGTTCTACAGAACTCTACCTTGGTGACCCCGTATGTCGATGAACACAAGAACAGTCTACGCTCCAAACATCAGAGCAGTGTGACGACTGGATTACATGTGAACACATCAAGACTTTCAGCAGTTGGTTGGAAACACGTCTCAGAGGTGACATCACTGTTTGTGATGAGTTGTACTTGTTGTCCAGGGGACCATCTTCGACTGTAATGATTTGGAAAGGATACGAGATAAATGGGAATACATTTTACACGATCGCCCAAGATCAAAAGAGCACCAACCAAAACAGCGGTGTCCGCTTTGATGCAGCCACCGAGAGGGGAAAGGACACATATTATGGTTACATAGTGGACATATGGGAACTTGACTACGGAGTAGATTTTAAGGTCCCTTTGATTAAATGCAACTGGGTCAATCTGTCAGGAGACGGGGTCCAGGTAGACCCACAGTACGGAATGACAACAGTGGATCTGAAAAATCTTGGGTACACTGACGAACCGTTCGTTCTAGCCAATGATGTGGCACAGGTTATCTATGTGAAGGACATGTCTATCTGACCGAGAAAAAGAAAAGATAAGGAAGAGAATACATCATACGATGAGCCAAAGCGTCACATAGTTCTTTCAGGAAAAAGGGACATCGTGGGAGTGGAGGGCAAGACAGACATGTCTGAAGATTATGAAAAGTTTCATGAAATTCCTCCCTTCAAAGTCAAGGCTGACCCAAGCATCCTGATAAACGATGAAGATTATCCATGGTTACGGCGCAATAAGAAAATGACACAAGCGAAGAAAAAGTGAAGACTTCCTCCCGCAACTATTATGATGATACCATGCCAACTTTGTAACATACGAGTATGATACCATTGTCCGTTTTGTACATGCACATGCTATGTGGGTGAAATTATGATACCATGCCAACTTTCAACTTTTTCAGAGTTGATTTGAAATGCTTTAATGTCTTATGGTTCGGCCCTCGTAATACCATTAATCCCGGTTCGCTCCTTGTCAACTATGTTCTCACCAAGAACACTCTCAAGAGGGCAGCCACATGGGCCATTGGTCCCGGTTCGTCTGGACCTTTTGGTCCCGGTTCCACGCACGAATTGGGACCAACGCGCCTCGCCCCTGGCCCATGATCATTAGTCCCGGTTTGTGCCACAAACCGATACTAAAGGGTTGATCCTCGTTGCGCTCAGAGTTTAGTCCCACCTCGCCAACCGAAGGGCGCTCACACCGGTTTATAAGCCCGTCCCTCTCTGCCTTGTTGAGCTCCTCTCAAAGTGAAAATAGATGCCCCTATACAGGGAATTTGACCTAAATTCATAGTCAATTTCTCTGAAATTCATAGAAATTTATTATGAAATTTAGGTTGAATTTTCTCTATAGGCACATCTATGTTCATTTTTTAGTAAAGTTCATCACAAACTTGTGATTCTCACAAATTTCAAAGAATTCAAATTTTAACTATTCAAATTTGAAAACTAATGGCACTAACAGAAAGTTTATAATTTTTCTAAAATTAATGGCACTAACAGAAAGTTTATAATTTTGTTGACCTAAAAGCAAAAAGAATTAAAAAATAAAGCAAAAAACAAAAGAAAATAAATAATGCAGAAAACAAAACAAAAAAACTGGAAACAAAATAAAAAATAGCAACAATAAGTATTTTGTTGTAAGTAGAAACAAAATAAAATAAATAAAGCAACAAAGAAAACAAAAAACAAAAAAGTGTTTTCAAATTTGAAAACTAATGGCACTAACAGAAAAGTCTATAATTTTTCTAAAACTAAAAGCAAAAAAGAATTTAAAAATAAAGCAAAGAACAAAAGAAAATAAATAATGCAGAAAACAAAACAAAAAAAACTAGAAAAGAATAAAAATAGCAACAATAAGTAAAGAAAACAAAAAAACAAAAAAAGTGCCTCCTACTGGGCCCCCACGACCTGAATACGACTAGAAACCCAACAATGGGCCAGGATTCAAGCCCGTACTAAACCCAGTAGGCCCACAGGCACATAGAGACAGATTAGGCCCGAAAGCCTGCTTTAGAGAGGAGCTCGAGAGGGTTGGCGCATCGCACCTTATAAACAGGTGCGGCTCTCTCTCAGCTAGCGAGGTGGGACTAAACTCCCACCACCACGCCGTTGTGCAAGGCCCATTGGTCCCGGTTGGTGGCACCAACCGGGACTAAAGGGTGCATTAGTCCCGGTTGGTTTCACGAACCGGGACCAATGGCTTTGCTATATAAGCAAACACTTTACAAAAATTCAGAATTTCATCGCCAGTTGCCCCCGACGACGCCGACCTCCTCGACGCCGCCAGGCTGCCCCGCCGCCGTCGCTGTCGCCCGTGCCCCCGAGCCCACACCGACGTCGTCCGCCGCCCACGCCCACGCCGTTTGCCGCCCACGCCGTCACCGCCTGCCGCCCCCGAGCACGCCCGGTCGCGCCCCTGCCCCACGACCCGCCCCCACCGTCGCCGTCGTCGCCGGCCATGCCCCTGCCCCGGCCCGCGCCTTCCGTCGCCCCCGAGCCCACGCCGACGCCGTCTGCCGCCCATGCTGTCACCATCCGCCGCCCCCGAGCGTGCCCGGCCGTGCCCCTGCCCCACGACCCGCCCCCCACCGTCGCCGTCGTCGCCGGCCACGCCCCTACCCCGGCCCGCGCCCCCCACCGTGGCCGTCGCCGACGCCCTCGCCGCCCCCGCCGTCGCCCTCGCCGGCCGCCCCCGATGTGAGCCGCCTCCATCACGGCTCTGTGTTCAGTGCTTTTTTTCATATATACATGTGTATTTTTTTTTGTTCATTGCATATTTTCATATATATATATATATATATATATATATAATGTATATATGTATGTGGTAGCTATATGATGAATGGATGTGGCTATGTATGTATGAATATAATGCTCATAGCATTTTTTTGTTTATATATGCTTTTCCATATATGTATTATTTTTTTATTTAGGTTGTTAGTAGATATCTATTTTAGGTTAGTGCATTTTAGGTTAGTGTAGAGGAAAAAGTAAAATAAGGAAAAGGAAGAAAAGAGGAAGAAGCAAGAAGGAAGAAGAAGAAGAAAAAGAAGGAGAGGAAAAAGGAAAATAAGAAGGGGAAGAAAGGAGAAGAAGAGGAGAGGAAGAAGAGGAGAAATAAATAAGAAGAGGAAAAAAGAAGAAAAAGAGGAGGAGAAGAAGAAAGGAATAGAAAATATTCTATTTTTTCTTCTTCTCCTCTATTCCTTTCTTCTTCTCCTATTTTTTTTCTTCTTTTTTTTCTTCGATCTTCTCCTCTGTCGTCGTTGATATACCCCTCCCGATAACTTCAACACGAGGGAGAAGAAGAAAAAGAAGAGGAGAAGAAGAAGAAAGGAATAGAGGAGAAAGAGGGAAAAGGTAGAAATTCTATTTTCTTCTTCTTTCTCCTCTATTCCTTTCTTCTTCTCCTTTTTTCCTTCTTTTTTTCTTCTTTTTTTTCTTTGATTGCTTCTCTTCTATTCCTTTCTTCTTCTCCTCTTTTTATTTCTTCTTTTGTCTTCTTATTTTTTATTGGGTATGTCGTTGTCGATATACCCCCTCCCGAGAAACTTCAACACGAGGGGGGGGTACCGATACCCCCTCCCCGATAACATTATTTTCCCATGTTTATGTATGTCGCGTCGTTGTCGACATAACCCCCTCCCGGATAACTTCGACATGAGGGGCGGTCGATATATATACCCCCTCTTGACCGTGATAACTTATACCACGGCAGCACCCCCCCTCGGCCCTCTCGCTCGACCAAAACTCTCGAGGACACCCAAACCCTAGAGAAAAAACGATGTTGGTCTCCTACCCCCTCCCGCCGCGCCCCTACCCGACAAACTCTCTCGAGGCCACCAAAATTTACCAAGTTAAAAGAGCATTGTCATCGTGGCCACCCCAACCCCTTGAAGCGTTGTGTCGAGGCCACCCCAAACCCTTGAAGCGTTGTCTAGGCCACCCCAAACCCTAGAGAAGCAGCGTCTAGGCCACTAACATGATTCCTTATTGTGATTAGCTAGCTACTTCTATGTTTGCCACTAATATATATCCATCTGTACCATGTTTGAATAATAATTGACATGTTGTAAATATTTGCAGAATCTATGGAGCACTCCCGAGACGAAGCAACAGAAGCGATGTTGGGGGACATAATCGCACAAGGAAGTGATGTCGTTGCGTCATTTCTCAACGACACCGATGGTCAGGAAGGACTGGGTGAAGAAGAGGGCTATGTTCATGATGGCTCCGGCCCATTAATGCCGGTACAAGAAGAGGGCTATGTTCATGATGGCTCCGGTGACCCAATGGAGGTACAAGAAGGAGACCGTGTTGACTGCTCCGGTGACCGAACCGAGTCCGGCCAGGTATATATATATATTAGTGAAGCCCGTGCTGACTAGTTAATTGATGCATTCATTGTTTTGGTATATGTGCACATATTAATAAACTCTTGTCTTTCTTCCTTTTTCTAGCCCTCTAGATCGAGCACAACTTCGGTAAGGAGACGAGGCCCGAAGAAAAAGTTGAGCTCGGATGAAAGGTTTGAGATCATGGCAATCGCGCCCGACGGCAAACTGATTGAACCCATCCGGACAAAGAACACATTTTCTGCTCAGTGCAGGGTTCTTGTTAGGGACAAGATCCCGATCAGCATCCACCAATGGTATAAGCCTAAGGAGGAAGACCCTGAGGTGTCTTATGTCAATGATATGCAAAAAGATGATCTTTGGACTGAGCTGAAGGCAAATTTCACCCTACCGCCAGAGGAGGATCCTGAGAAGCCAGTTAAAGAGCATTTAATCAAGTCTTGCGCTCTTAAGAAGATGACAAGCCTATTCAGGAGGTGGAGGAAAGAGCTGAACAAGTTTGTCGACAAAGAAGAGACACCAGAATTCATCGGCAAATATGAGAAGATCAAAGATCAGTGGCCCGCATTTGTGGCCCACAAGACATCGGAAAAGAGTAAGAAGATGTCGGAGACAAACAAGCAAAATGCTGCGAAGAAGAAGTTTCACCATCGCACGGGGTTAGGTGGCTATCTCAAAGCTCGGTGTCGGTGTCAAAACCAGCGGATCTCGGGTAGGGGGTCCCGAACTGTGCGTCTAGGCGGATGGTAACAGGAGACAAGGGACACGATGTTTTTACCCAGGTTCGGGACCTCTCGATGGAGGTAATACCCTACTCCTGCTTGATTAATATTGATGATATGGGTAGTACAAGAGTAGATCTACCACGAGATCAGAGAGGCTAAACCCTAGAATCTAGCCTATGGTATGATTGTTGTTATGTCCTACGGACTAAAACCCTTCGGTTTATATAGACACCGGATAGGGTTAGGGTTACACAGAGTCGGTTACAATGGTAGGAGATCTACATATCCGTATCGCCAAGCTTGCCTTCCACGCCAAGGAAAGTCCCATCCGGACACGGGATGAAGTCTTCAATCTTGTATCTTCATAGTCTAGGAGTCCGGCCGAAGATTGTTCGGCTATCCGGACACCCCCTAGTCCAGGACTCCCTCAGTAGCCCCTGAACCAGGCTTCAATGACGACAAGTCCGGCGCGCATATTGTCTTCGGCATTGCAAGGCGGGTTCCTCCTCCGAATACTTCATAGAAGGTTTTGAACACAAGGATAGTGTCCGGCTCTGCAAAACAAGTTCCACATACAACCGTAGAAAGAATAACTTTTTGCACAGATCTATTGACGTATTCCGCGGCGTGACATCACACCACGGCCAGGCCTTTATACGAATCGTTTTTACTGTCCCACCTCAGCCTGTTTAGCGAGGCGGTTTCCTTGGCACGTCTTATCAAAGCGTAGATCGTGCCCCCTTATTCCGGGATTCTCATCAATACGGACGTGGGTAACCCAACCGGGCCCGTCGGCACACCTCCTCTATCGAAGGCAAGTCCCAATCGGCCACGGGGAGGGCCCTTGGTATTCAACCTCTTTATAATGAGACCCGGGCCCTCTTCTTTTTTACACCCTCCATCGAGTTCGCCTCGCGCTTCGAGTTCTAACACCCAAAGCTTCAGACTTAGGCGCTTCGAACCTTCGAAGATGTCCGGTTCCGATCAGCTTGGCTGATGGATGTCTTCTTTCGTTACAGAAGAAGATGTGCTAAAGTTGCGAGATGCCAGGTATCTAACCGGCGAGATCTCGCATAGGCTGCCTGCTACAGGGCAGGTTACTCCCACTCCCAAGCCCGGCGAGAGCGTGGTGTTTGTGTCCCACTTCCTTCGGAGTTTAGGCTTCCCGATGGATCCCTTTGTGTGGGGGCTCATGTTTTATTATGGGATGGATTTCCATGACTTGAATCCGGAGTCCATCCTCCATATCTCGTCATTTATTGTCATATGTGAAGCCTTCCTCCGCATTACCCCTCACTTTGGACTGTGGCTCAAGACCTTCAAGGTGGAACCGAAGAGGATCGAAGGGCAACAAACAGAGTGCGGAGGGGCGGTTATAAGCAGGTGTGCTGATGCTGCATGGCCCGAGGGTTCTTTTCAAGAGGAGCTTGGTTTGTGGCAACGGGAGTGCTTCTATATCACCGCTCCCAGGGGCACCAAATGGGTGGCGCCTCCTGTCTTCCGTTCAGGTCCACCACAGCGGCTGGCGTCATGGGTCAACAAGGGGCTAGACTGGGGGTCGTCCAAGGACGTTCCTCTATTGCAGGGCCGTATTCGAGACATCAAAGGAAGAGAGATCAATCTGGTCATAGTGGCGCAAGTTATGTTGATTCAGTGCCTTCTGCCCTGCCAACGTCGCCCCCTCCATTTGTGGGAATTTAATCCGGAGGGACCACGGGTTCTCCAACACTTTATGGGTATGACGCCCGTGGAGATGTACAAAATGTTCTTCGGATCACAAGAGAAGTGTCCGGACCTGACTGAGGACGCACGACTAAGCTGCAATCGCCCCAATGCTCAAGTGAGTAGTCTTGTACCCAGACAGGCTGTCCGTTCATTTATCATATATATATATATGCTCTTTAAAGGAGCTTTTTCTTGAACAGGAGTGGATAGCGAAAGCAAAGTTGATAAGGTGTCCGGCTCCCCTCCCAGAGACCACGCCGGATCCCATGCTGACCAAGATTTTGAAGGCCGCGCCTTTTGAGGAAGGCGAAGGGGGGAGCAGGGAAGCAACTGCCTCCACGAAGGAGGCTCCTGACGGGGGGGAGGGATCAAGAGTCCCACCCTCCAAGGAGAGAAGAGGACCGCTTCGGAAGATCCGGAGGTCAAGGCCTCAAAGAGGGGAAAGAGATCTTCGTAAGAGAGTCTGACGCTGGGAAGTATCCCAGCCGCACTATTTCCCCAAGGGGATCAGCCCTCCAGTGAGCCGTAAGAAAAAAGAAGGGGTCTTGTAAATAAGGAACATCCCCGCATTTATTTCTAAAGATAACCGAAATTGTACCTTGTAGTTTGGATCTCAGCCCTTCTCAGCAGAGCCCGTCTTCGGGGGATCTTCTTCCGGAGACGATGGAGAGCGAAACGCCTCCACCTGTCACACCCACGTGCGAGGCGGACGACCCTAAGGTGTCGTCGCGGAGGGTTTCCCCAAGTCCGGCGGGGCCGGAAGGTCCGGCGCCAACTGGTGTGCGGTCGGAGGAGCTGAAGGATCTGCTCGGGTGAGCGGCTATCTCAGAGGATCATCGTGATCTAATGGGTACGGTGATTAAAAGAATTGCATCCGCTGAGAGCGGATTGCATGAAGCCGTCAGAAGCTTGTTGACGGGGTTCGAGGTACGCAGAAAATGATGTACCTTCTGACAGTTATGCATATAAAATGCGCCCTGTATAGATAGTAGCCCCTGAGACTCGGTATGTTGTCAAACTTGACAGCGTGCCGAGGATCATAATCTCAGTTATAACATATCGTCGCTCCTAAATAGGTGGCGGGGCACCCGGTGGCCAGCCGGACTAATGAATATGCCGAACTGAAGCGGCAACTTGACCAGGCGGATGCGGACATCGCGCTGGTCAATAAACGGTTTGACGAGTCACAAGGTATGTGACTTCTATGCGGACACCTGGTAAGAGAGCTTGACGCCCAATCCTTACTAATTGTATGCTTAATGCAGGTGGTGCCGCTGCTGTGGAGGAGCTGCGGGCGGAGCTCGCCCGAGCTAAAGAGCAAGCCAGAAATAGTAATGCGGCCGCTTTAAGGGCGGCGGAAGAGCTAAAAGCCGAATGGGCTGCTCACTGCCGAAGCAAAGAGGAAATGGCCGATATTGGCATGGAGTTGAAGAATGCGACCGATCGCTGCGGGGTTCTTGAAAAGGAACGTCAAGCGGAGCAAGAGGAGTTAAAAAAGGCCACCGCCGAAGCCAAGAATGCCCACTCCACAATGAGAGCTGCAAAGGAAGAGCTGCATCAAGCCATGGATGTCGCTTCTGGAAGGCCTTTTCTGCTGCAGAGGAGGTATATGGATCCGAAGTATGCTCAGTTTGACAAGTTGTGGAGTTTGGAGGATGCTTATCTGGACTTAGCGGCGAGCGCTGCTGACGCGGTTGAGCACTTCCAAGGCCAGAAGGGGCACAGAAGGGAAGAGCTATATTGGTCGCAATTCCATAGTCCGGAGCATCCTCTTCCGTTGTCCGATCAGTTGGCCGAATGGGCCGAACTGAATCGGTTATCCGGACTTGCCATGAAGCATGTCCTTACTCATTTGTGGCCGGGCGGACCCCAGCCGAAGAGTTATTTTGGCTTAGTGCAGCAGTTCATTGGTGCGGTACCGCGTATCGACGCAATAAAGCGATCAGCATGCATAGAGGGAGCGCGGATGGCTCTTTCCTGTGTCAGGACATACTGGGCGGAGATGAAGGCCACCGATGTTACATCCCAAGACTCGGATAGAAGCCGAGTACCTGCCGAGCACTATTTTGAGGAAGTTCTTCTGGGTGCTCGTTTAATAGAGGCGCAGTGCTCGAAGGATGTTATGTTCGAATAACATGTATAATTTTATGAAACAATGTTTCAATTTTATGTAAGAGCTTTTTATACTTGTGCGTGTCAAGTAGTAAACTACTCCTTTTTCGGCCGTTGATGTATATGTGTATATAACCTGAAAGATGGCAGTCCTTGGCTTCAGCCCCCACGCACATAGTGCGGGGGTGTTTGCAAAGAAGTCACTTTTTCAAACTTGATCCAACGTCTTGGTCCTATTAAGGAGGTGGTAGCGTAGCAAACTAGGCAACCGGACTATAATGCTTTATCACTTTCACTTAGCCATAGGAGTTCGAGGGTGGGGCTACTATATAGCCCCTGGGGGCACCGCACTCTCCCGAGTTTGGGGTGCGTATGTGCCTGACCAAAAAACGGTCCTTCGTTAATGCGGAGGAATTCTAAACATTCCGGTGAGTCATCGAGTGGTTGACCAGTCTCTCGCTGTATCATGACAGTCAATTTTCGTCTTTCTCTACTGAGGTGCTCGCCCGGCCGAACCGGGGCACAATCGCAGTAGTTCTTCTGGTGTCGCGTTAGCCGATAAAACGGAACGTAAGGCAGCAAAACACAGGAGCCGGGAAAACCCAACATTTGACCAATGACATGATTCGGAGCTGATGCATATAAGGCCTAACTCGAGACGCCGAATACTCCCTAAGGTATTCGATCTTTAGAAAAACGGGCAGAATAATGCCCTAAGCCCCTGGTGTCCAGGCACGCGCAAAAATTCTGGTGCGGCCAATGCCAAAACGCCAGCCTCCTCCTCGGTTATAGTAAGAAACCGGGGGATGTGTATCAACGAGAGACAGTAAAAAAGGTTTACGCAGGGTCTTAATATGAAAAGAATCCTTGCGACGGGTCCCTACTGCACGTCTGCGCCTGTGTCTCCGTTGTGCCGTATCCTGGACGGGTGTAGCATGTTGTTCATCTGTAAGATAGAGGAACTTAGTTAAAAAGAAAGAGGATCATGCAAAAAAATGTACTCTATGTGAAATAAGCAGAGTATGGTTCAAAAAGTAAAGAACGTTGAGCTTTATAGTCTCTTGTTGTACATGCGTGCAGCCCCTTGTACGGGGGTATGCCGCTAGTAGGCGCCGGACTCGTCTAGCCGTGTCCGGGGTTCGAATTACCTATTCAGGTGCTTCGGTTAGCGGAGCCGGATTGATGTGGGGCTGTCAAGGCAGCCTCACACTCCTCTGAGCTTGAGTAACACTTAATACTCCCTTTTAATGAGATGATGCCGCGTGGACCGGGCATTTTAAGTGTAAGAGATGCATAATGCGGTATTGCGTTAAAGCGGGCAAAAGCTTCACGCCCCAGTAGTGCTTGATAGCTACTTTCGAATGGGGCGATGTGGAAGGTTAACTTTTCGCGGCAGAAGTTGTCGGATGAGCCGAACAAAACTTCTAGCTGTAGGAAGCCCGTACAATGGGTATATGGGCCTGACATTACCCCCTTAAAGGAGGTGTTGCTATGGCGAATTTTGGTTGGGTCTATCCCCATCCTGCGGATTGTGTCCTGATATATCAGGTTTATGTCACTGCCGCCGTCCATGAGGACTTGTGTAAATTGAAATCCGTCAATTATGGGATCCAATATCAAGGCAGTCCATCCTGCGTTCCGGATACTATCGGAGTAGCCCTGATGGACGAAGGTGATTGGTTTTGACAACCAGTGTTGATACTCCGCTAGGGTAGTCTGTGCAGCGCGTAGTTTAGTGGGCACCGCGTTCTTTTTCCCTCTTATCACATGAAGTGAGTTTACTGTTTTAACCTCTTGTGGGAATTTCTTTTGTTTTCCGGGGCTCTGCTTGTGGTGCTCATCATCATCCTCACTTGGTGTTCCGAGCCCCTTGTGTTCGGCGTTGAGTCTGCCGGACTGCTTGAAGACCCAGCAATCTCTGTGGGTATGGTTTGTAGGCCTCCCGGGAGTACAGTGGATTTGACATATCTTGTCCAAGATTTTGTTTAAGTTGGATAGCTCATCACTGTTGTCCTTAAGGGGCAGTTTTTTGTTGTTCTGCCGTGAGCTTTTGAATCCGGCATTGACTGTCGCGCTCTTTGGACCGTCCCCCTTAATCCGGCGTTGGTCCTTGCTGCGTCGTGGTTTCCCATTCCCATCCCTGACTTCGGATGTACTTGGGTCGCTGGTACTGCGTCTTGCTAGCCAGCTATCCTCTCCCGCGCAAAAGCGGGTCATGAGGCTTGTTAGTGCGGCCATTGTTCTCGGCTTTTCCTGGACGAGGTGTCTGGCGAGCCATTCATCTCGGGCGTTGTGTTTGAAGGCTGCTAAGGCTTCGGCGTCCGGACAGTCGACTATTTGGTTCTTTTTGGTAAGGAACCTGTTCCAGAATTTCCGGGCTGACTCTCCGGGCTGTTGAGTTATGTGACTTAGATCGTCTGCATCCGGAGGGTGGACATAGGTCCCCTAAAAATTTGCCCGAAATGCATCCTCAAGCTCTTCCCAACTTCCGATGGTGTCTTCGGGAAGGCTTTTAAGCCAATGCTGAGCTGGCCCTTTGAGCTTGAGGGGTAGGTATTTTATGGCGTGGAGATCATCTCCTCTAGCCATGTGTATGTGGAGGATGTAATCCTCAATCCAGACTCCGGGGTCTGTTGTTCCATCATACGCCTCTATGTTTACGGGTTTGAATCCCGCTGGGAATTCGTGATCCAGCACCTCATCGGTGAAACATAGGGGGTGTGCGGCACCCCTATATTTGGGTGTGCCGTGATGTTCGTATATTTGGCTGGTTGCATTGTGTTGAAGAGCTTGCTTTCTCGGCCCATAGATGGACCTAACTGGGCCGTCTTTTTGATGCGAATCCTTATGTGGATCGCGTACCGGCTTGTGTGTGGCGCCATTTGCCGCTCTCTGTTTGCCGTGGGGTCGTCCATCCGACCGGGTGGCCTTCTTGTTTTTTGAATATGGGGGCTCTATGGCCTCCTCATCAAATTCGGGCAGTAGTTTTCTCTTTGGGTAGCTCTTTGTTCGGCGACTGTCGTCGTACTTATCTGCGGTGTTGAGTACTTTGCTCCATCTGATTTTGAGTGTATCTTCCACTATTTTGAGCTTCCACTTCTGCTTTTTCAGGCTATGCGTAGTAGCGACGAGCCTTTTGTGGAGGTTCTTTTGCTCCAACAATTTGTCCAGCGTGAGATCGTCCGGACTGTTGTCTTCGTCGGGGACGGGTTGTTCGTCCAAGTTCTCTTGTTCGGACGGTTGTTCGGTAGTGTGTTCGCCGTCCACCGGTTCGTCCTGCTCTATGGCTGGATTTTTGTCGAGGCGGGACTTGGTGCGGCATTTGTGTTGCCGTTTTGACTGCTTTTTGAGGGATTTATCCTTCGTAGTGTCCCGTTGTTCCTCGTCGTTACTTCCTTTAGGTGTGTCCACCATGTATACATCATGGGATGAGGTGGTTGCCCAGTATCCTATAGGTGATGGTTCATGGTTGTCTCCTTCATCGTCGTCCATACCGTCGATGTCTTCGGAGTCGAAATTGAGCACGTCGTTTAAACTTTCGACAGTGTCTACAAAGTGGGTGGTGGGTGGGCGTTGAATTTCGTCGTTCGCGTCCCAACCTTCCTGACCGTAGTCCGGCCAGGGCTCGCCGGATAAAGAGAGAGACTCTAGTGAACTCAGGATGTCGCCAAAGGGCGAGTGCTGAAAGATGTCTGCGGCAGTGAACTCCATGACCGGCGCCCAATCAGATTCGATAGGCGGGGGCGCGGAGGGTTCGGAGTCCAGAGAGGAGTCTGGCACCTTGGAGTCGCGGTCTTCGCAGAGGACAGGGATGGAGTTCGGCTCAATCGCCGCTGAGATCATAGCCCCCGAGGCGGTATCCAACCACTCGTCCTCGATCGGGGAATCCGGCTCCGGATTAAGGGTTGGAGCGGGGACGGGTGCGGTCTCCAGGGCACTGTTCGGCGGCAGAGCTAGATCATACCCATCGAGATAGTGCGGCACACTTGGCTGTGGCTCGAATCCGTCGAAGATCAAGTCCCCGCGGACATCGACCGTATGGTTCAAGCTTCCAAATCTGACCTAATGGCCAGGGGCGTAGCTTTCAATCTGCTCCAGATGGCCAAGCGAATTGGCCCGCAGTGCAAAGCTGCCGAATACGAAGATCTGTCCGGGGAGTAAAGTCTCACCCTGGAGTGCGTCGTTGTTGATGATCGAAGGAGCCATCGGGCCTATCGGTGATGACACAGAGGAACTCTCATTGAAAGCACCAATGTCGGTGTCAAAACCGGCGGATCTCGGGTAGGGGGTCCCGAACTGTGCGTCTAGGCAGATGGTAACAGGAGACAAGGGACACGATGTTTTTACCCAGGTTCGGGCCCTCTCGATGGAGGTAATACCCTACTCCTGCTTGATTAATATTGATGATATGGGTAGTACAAGAGTAGATCTACCACGAGATCAGAGAGGCTAAACCCTAGAAGCTAGCCTATGGTATGATTGTTGTTATGTCCTACGGACTAAAACCCTTCGGTTTATATAGACACCGGATAGGGTTAGGGTTACACAGAGTCGGTTACAATGGTAGGAGATCTACATATCTGTATCGCCAAGCTTGCCTTCGACGCCAAGGAAAGTCCCATCCGGACACGGGATGAAGTCTTCAATCTTGTATCTTCATAGTCCAGGAGTCCGGCCGAAGATAGTTCGGCTATCTGGACACCCCCTAGTCCAGGACTCCCTCACTCGGCCTTAGTGGTCCAAGGCTGAGAATGATCTGCTTGATAAAGAGATTGAACCAGAGACAATGAACTGGCCAGACCGTTGCCGGACTTGGTTCTTCGGGGCTGGCGGAACCTTGGACCCTGTATCAGGGAAGTGCCATTGGACGGACGAGAAACTGAAAATACCAGTCAAGAGGCTTCGGCACTATATCAATGCAGCGCAGCAAGGGACGTTCGTTCCAAACAGGGAGAACAACGAGCTCACAATGGCCCTCGGGAATCCTGAGCACCCTAGACGGACACGAGGCACGCCAGGCTCCATTCCGTGGAAGGTTGGTTTTCCGGACGCAGGGGGTTACAAAACCCAGGAGAGGAGGAAGAAACTTGAGCAGAGCCAACTGCAGGCGCTGCACGAAAGGGTAATGGGACTAGAGGAACGAGAAGCAGATCGCAGCAAACGACCTGCCGAAGCTTCCCCCGAAGCTACCCCGCCATCTTAGCGGAGAAGCAGCGTGGCTTCCACCGAGCTGCTTCAGCCGGAGCATGTCCTGATGGCTCCTGCCAGCTATCCCATGGATGCTATCACGGAGTCTCAAAATTGCCACTTATGACACAATGGATGAATTTGAAGGTCAAGGCGGCTGTTGGCTCTGTTTATCCTACTGAACCCGGCGCAACTTTTCACTGCCGGCCGATTCCAGAAGGATATGCTAGGGTGATGGTGGATGAAATAACGGAGGGATTTGAGGACCTCTAGCTTGACCACCCTACCGGTGAAGGGGAGACTAGGCTGGGTTCTGCTCTGAAGACTCCATGCCTATGGCGGAAGGAGCTCATTGACCTTCCGAACTGGACGCCTCCGCCTCCTCCTCCTCCGGCGAGTCAGGGCACCCTGCCTCCTCCACCTCCTCCTCCTCCGGAGACTGATGATCTGGGCACTCGGCCTCCTTCTCCGGCGCGTGGTGGCACTCCGCCTCCTTCTTCGCCTCTGCCGGCGCGCCCGAGCAGCCAGCCTCCTCCTTCTCCACCTCGTCAGCAAGGGTGGAAGAGACCCGCCGCCGCTCCGGCTGCTCCGGTGTGTCGTAGTCCTTCTCCTCCGCCTCGTAAGCAAGGAAAGAAGACAGCCGCTCTGCCGGTGTCTAGTAGTACAGCCAGAGGCGGGAGGAAATACAGATTCGGTCCTTATCTGAAGACTCCAGAGAAGTTACCATACGAGATGACCCCGGAGGAGAACGCGAAGATCGCGCGAACCAAAGTGAAGGACTAGTTTCAAGGGTTGAAAGCACAGAGACATCCACCTCTGGAGGAGAAGGTAGATCCGGTGAAAGCGAAGCGCACTCTGGCTGCCCTGAGAAAACCACCAAAGTCTCCGCCGAAAGGCAACTATGAGCGCATTCTTGGAAAGACATTTGTCGAAGTGGAGCGGTCGGGAAGTACTGTCAGTGATCAAAGGAGAAAATAACAACGAGCTGGGAAAAAAATTGCCCAGCTCAGCGAATAAGCGAAGCAATCATGCCCCCCGCTCAAGGTGCCTAGCGACATCATCGCTAATGATCCGAGGATGGTGCCCAGTTGTAGCAATCTTGGAGATTACCTGCCTGACGATGTACATTATGATTTCTTGGAGGTGCAGGCGGTACACAGATTCGAGTACGGGAAGCCTCTCATCAATGATGAAAGATCTCTAACAACGATGATGCGAAGATTGCATCATTGGTACATGAAAACCTGCAGAGAGTCTGGGGGGAGGAATACTTTGACGCTGAGAGTTAGAGAGGAGCATGACCTCGTTGGAATTGAACTGTTGAATTATCCATTTGAGGAGTTCTTCCAGTTTTTCAATCAAAGGGCCCTCGATAAAGCAACGGTCACCTGCTACTGTCTATAAGTACTACTACTTCTGTCATTAGGTCTCTCTATATAGGTCAGCTCTTTCATTGCATGTATTTATAATTATCCTCACTATATTATGCAGATTGAAGATCGCCGAATTGAAGAAAAGACAAGTCGGTGATATTGGGTTCATTAACACAAATCTCATAGATGCAACTGAGGTTAAAATTTCATGCCGAAGCTACCGAGGCCAACTTGCTAAGATCATTGGTAATAAATGAAAAGAAAGATATAATACTCTTTCCTTACAACTTCAAGTGAGTGTTACTGTCTTGTGCATATTCGGTTTCCCTTATATATTAGTCCAGGTTATAGTAATGTAATTGATGAGTTATGCATGCGTGCGCAGTTACCACTATATTCTCCTAGAGATTAAGCTTGAGCAGGGACTAGTAACCCTCTTAGACTCGAGACGAAAAGATCCCCAGGAGTATGCGGACATGACTGAAATCCTCGAGAAGTAAGTTAAATCGATCATTATCCACCATATCAGCAACTTTGTTCATTTCCTGATATCAAGTAATTGTTTTCTTTTGTCTGGCAGGGTTTGGAGAAAATTCACCAGAAAAGCTCCGGGACTGCCGAAGAAGCTGCAATTTAGACACCCGAAAGTAAGTACTATAGTAGCATGTTCTGCGCGTCTCCTAGTGATTCAAGCGCTAGTTTCATCAATACCATTTGGCATGCTTGCTTATCACTTTGATTGACCTCTATTTCTTGTAAAGTGGTTGTGGCAGGATCAAGGGAATGATTTCTGTGGATACTATGTTTGCGAGTCCATCCGCTACACGACCTGTGAACGGGGGTACACTGAAGAACAATATGAAGTGCGTAAGCAATAATATTCACAATTTTATTTTATTACCATCATTTGTGTTGAGTTTCATTTATTCATATATATATGTATTGACCCCCTTCTTCAATTTCGGATGCGGGATGAACTCCTACCACCAGATCGTATGCGAGCAATTCAAGAGGAATTGGCGGCATTCTTCCTTGACCATGTGATCGCTGAAGACGGAGAATACCATGTGGAGCTTGACTTCGTATATAATTAGGAGATTATATTGTAAGAGATAATTATTGTATATATGTAGCCGGTAGTGTCGGATAGATATACGAGAACTTGTTGTTCGACCAATCTCTTGGAGAAGGAGAGGTGGTCGATATCACTTCTCTCTGTATGCATATATGTTCATGACGATCTTCTGTTTCCTTCGTTAATTTGCTTACTAGCTAGCTAGCGTGTCTAGATCTATACATATATAGTACGTAGCGCGTCGACCAAGCACGGACATAAGAGAGGACACTTGCCTCTATTAATTAGCTATAGCTATAACACAATATATGAAACACCTAAATTAACCCCCCAAAACCCCCAACCCCCCCCCCCCTCCTTCAAAAAAACAAAAACCACAGCCCCTGGAATGCTGACGCGTGGATGCCTATTGGTCCCAGTTGGTGCCACCAACCGGGACCAAAGGCCCTCCTGCGTGGGCTCGGCGCACCGGCCACGTGGAGGCCCATCTGTCCTGGTTCTGGACTGAACCGGGACTAAAGGGCCAGGGCATTAGTAACGACCCTTTAGTCCCAGTTCAGGAACCGGGACAAAAGTCCCTTAGCAACCGGGACTAATGGTGGTTTATCTACTAGTGTAGGTGAATTTCTTGATGAACAACTTGCTAGGGCTAGAGAGAACAAAATTATTGAAGACGCTATTATTTATGATAGTGATGATGAAGGTTCTACTAATGATTATGAATTGCCAGTTGTTCCTGAGGGTTATGTTATGGAAGAGGAAGCTGCTAGAGCTATCTTTGCTTGTAAAGATAGATATGATCTTAAGATATTATTAGCTAAATGGAAGCAGCAGTCTCTTAATGCTAGAATGAAACCTGACCCTGCTTTTACTACTTCACCTATCTGTGTTACTGATAAGGATTATGAATTCTCTGTTGATCCTGAGATTATTACTTTAGTTGAATTTGATCATTTTTATGGCCTTGAATCTGAAACTGTTGTGGCACATCTTACCAAGTTAAATGATGAGAAGTCTCACTATTATTATATCCTTAAGATATTTTCGTTCTCATTAAAGGGTGATGCTAAGACTTGGTTTAATTCTCTTGCTCCTGGTTGTGTGCGTAGTCCCTAGGATATGATTTATTACTTCTCTGCTAAATATTTCCCTCCTCATAAGAAACAAGCTGCCTTGTGGGAAATATATAATTTTGTCCAAATCAAAGAAGAGAGTCTCCCACAAGCTTGGGGGAGGCTTCTCTGATTACTTAATGCTTTGTCTGATCATCCTCTTAAGAAAAATGAAATACTTCATATCTTTTATAATGGACTAACCGATGCTTCCAAGGACTACTTGGATAGTTGTGCTGGTTGTGTTTTCAGGGAAAGAACTGTCGACGAAGCTGAATTATTATTGAATAATATGTTGACTAATGAAAATAATTGGACTCTTCCTGAGCCAATTCCCGAGGCAATTCCTGAACCAATTGAGCTAACTCCTGAACCTATTCCTAAACCCACTCCAAAGAAGAGAGGTGTTTTTATTTCTCAGTCCTGAAGATATGCAAGAGGCAAATAAATCAATGAAAGCAAAAGGTATTAAAGCTGAAGATGTTAAGAATTTACCACCTATTGAAGAAATACATGGTCTTAATATATCGCCTATCGAAGAACCACATTATCTTGCTAACCTGACACAGGTAGTAAAGGTAAATTCTCCCTATAGATATGATAAAGTTGAAATCCCTTCTACTAAATTTCATAGCCCATGCTTAGATGAATTTTATGACTTTATGGCTAGATAAGAATGTTTTAATGCTTATGTTGGTAGAGAGTTAAAGAATAATGCTTTCGAGATAGGACGCGTGAGCGATAATATGGCTAGAGTTAAAGGTGAACTCAAACTCGTTAGTAAATATGCTTCTATGGTTGCTACTCAAGCTGAGCAAGTACTTAAAGCTCAAAATGATTTGCTTGATGAATTAAATAATAAAAATGACTTTGCTGTTAGAGTGGCTACTAGAACTGGTAGAATGACTTAGGAACCTTTGTATCCTGAAGGCCACCCTAAGAGAATCGAACAAGATAGAACTTTGCATGCATCTAGTGAACCTACTATAGACACACCTAAGAATCCCAATGATATTTCTATTTCTGATGCTGAAACACAATCAGGTGATGAACATGAACCTAGTGATAATGTTAATAATAATGTTCATGTTGATGCTCAACCTAGCAAAAATAATGATGTAGAGATTGAACCTGTTGTTGATCTTAATAACTCACAATCAAAGAATCAACGTTATGATAAGAGAGATTTTGTTGCTAGGAAGCACGGTAGAGAAAGAGAACCATGGGTTCAGAAACCCATGCCCTTTCCTTCTAAACCATGCAAGACAAAGGATAATGAGGATTTTGAGCGCTTTGCTGAAATGATTAGACCTATTTTCTTACGTATGCGCTTAACTGATATGCTTAAAGTAAATCCTTATGCTAAGTATATGAAGGATATCATTACAAACAAAAGAAAGATACCGGAAGCTGAAATTTCCACCATGCTTGCTAATTACACTTTTAAAGGTGGAATACCAAAGAAACTTGGAGATCCAGGAGTACCAACTATACCATGCTCCATTAAAAGAAATTATGTTAGAACTGATTTATGTGATCTTGGAGCCGGTGTTAGTGTTATGCTTCTCTCTTTATATCGTAGACTTGAATTGAATAAGTTGACACCTACTAAAATATCTTTGCAAATGGCTGATAAATCAACTGATATACCTGTCGGTATTTGTGAGGATGTGCCTGTTGTGGTTGCAAATGTCACTATCTTAACGGACTTTGTCATTCTTGATATTCTCGAGGACGATAGTATGTCGATTATCCTTGGTAGACCCTTTTTGAATACTGCAGGGGCTGTTATTGATTGCAATAAAGGCAATGTCACTTTTCATGTTAATGGTAATGAGCATACGCTACACTTTCCGAGGAAACAATCTCAAGTTCATAGCATCAAATCTATTGGAAAAATTCCAACTATCATTATTGGAGGTTTTGAATTTCCTCTCCCTGCTGTCAAGAAAAAGTATGATATTCTTATTGTTGGGGATTTTCATATCCACGTTGAGGTAACGTAGTGTTATTCGAAATTTCTCCGGTTCCGTGTTATTCGGAATGAGTTAACAAGACTTGATCAACCTTGTTAGTAGATTCATTTTGATGATCATGAGATGGATGAAACTAGCAGGCACAACCTTCTATACCCTATTTTTACTTTCTGTTATTTAGAATAAATAAAGCAAAAATAGTATTATCTGTCTGTTTTCTAAATTATCCGTACAATAAAAAAATCCCGAAAATAAAAGTGCTCCAAATGCCCTGCAAATTTAGTATGATTTTTTATGGAATATTTGAGGATTTTAGGCACTGAAATCACTTCAGGAGGGGCAAGCACCAGGCCACGAGAGTGGAGAGCGCGCCCACCTACCCTGGGCGCCCCCTGTCTCGTGGGCCCCTGGTGGGGCCCCTCCACTTATGCCAGCACCCACACACTCCATCTTCTTCCCAAAAAATTTCCCATCCAGCTCAAGCACGAGTTCTAGCTCATTTTGCTGCGATTTTCGATCTCCTTGCTCAAAGCTCCATTCACAAAACTGCTTTGGGAGATTGTTGCTTGGTATGTGACTCCTCCATTGGTCCAATTAGTTTTTGTTCTAGTGCTTTATTCATTGCAATTTTTTGCTGCATAGGTGACCATGTTCTTGAGCTTGCATGTTGAATTTATGAGGTCCCAAGCAATTCTAATACATGATATAGGCTCTAGGCACTTGTAGGAGTAGTTGCTACCAATCTTGTTTAGTTTTATTCACTTTTATTTTGAAGTTACTAATATTTCAGAAATTTTTCAGAAGAAGAAATATGTCTAGGAGAATGTACCAAGGTGGTTCCTCCGTGAAGAAAGGGCCCAGGATTGCTATACGTGAGCAAGACATTGAATTACCAAGGGACGCAGATGTTTGAGCTTGTGAGTGGCCATCCGATGATTTTATTGTCGAAGCAGGCTTTAAGGAGGAATTTGACGCGTATGTGCGTAATGCTGATCTGGAGGACTTCTTACAAGATAAGTGTCCTCAGTACTATCAATTGACTGATTCCTTTGTGCGGAGGTTTAAATATAACTGTACGCGTAATTCTCCTAATGTCCTATTTGATATTTATGATACATCTTATACCATGGACTTAGAGGATTTTACAACTGCTTGCAAACTTCTGCAGTGGGGTAATATTAATGTTCCTCACAAATCTAAATTTAGAGATTTCCTTGCTAGTATTACTATGGGAGCATTCATTTTCCTACTATACATTATTTTGCTCTCTTCATTGATAGATGCATTAAAGGTAAAGATGAAGCATGTCATATGTGTGTCCCTGATCTTTGTGTCCTCAAGAGTGTTGTGTTAGGTTATAAAGGTTATAACTTGGGGGCAATAGTTGCACGTAGGTTGCAGAATAATGGTAGAGCTGGAGATTTATTTGGAGGAATTTATGCAACCCGTGTGGCTAATTATCTTGGTATAGCCCCACGAGAGGGGGATATGATGTTACCTCCTGCTTATTTAGATTATGATGCTATGGTCAATCATCATTTTCTTAGTAGGAATGAATAATTCCTCCATTATCGACTAATCTATGACAGACGCAATGCTGTCCATGTTACTCTTCCTGCTCCTCTCCTTTTTGATTATCAGGCAAAAGGAAGATATGTTGTTACCAGGGAGGAAGCAGCTGAACACGAGGGGAGAGTGGAGGCAGCTCGCCAACATGCTGCAGCTTAGGAGGCGGTTGCTGCTGCATCTCAGTACAACCCCAGCTACAACTACGGATATCAGCCAGGCGGTCCTTGGTATTAGATCAACTTAGGCCAAAAGCCTAAGCTTGGGGTAGTACATATTTCTCACCGACTTTACATTCATGTTCACACACTAGTCGTCGGTACTCATACTCTTTCATTGTATTATCCATGCTAGTTTCATTTCCTTTTTCTCGCTTTCCTCTTGTGTGTTTGATAAACCTTAAGAATAACCAAAAAAAAGTTAGTTAGTTTAATTTCCATGCTTGTAGTAGTAATTAAAATGAAAACCCAAAAAGATTTCTCGTTCTTCTTCTTACTTGTTGAGGAGCTTTCCCGTGTATATAGTTTTCTTTTCTTTTCTTTCCTTTGGGGGTCGAGAAGACCATATTGAAAATGTTTAGTGGCTCTCATATGCATGATTGGTTATTTAACTTAGAGCCCATATTACTTTGTCTTCTCTCTTGAGTTGAATGATTGCAGATTCCAGCTTAGTCCAATGCACGTGCACTATTATTATTATACACATCGTTCGGTCGTGCAAGTGAAAGGCAATAATGACGATATATGATGGACTGACTAAGATGAGAGAAGCTGGTATGAACTCGACCTCTCTTGTTTTTGTAAATATGATGAGTTCATCGTTCCTGGTTCAAATTATTATGAAGTAAACATATTCGCAATGACATTTAGAGATTATAGTTGCTTGTGCCATGCTTGATTAGCTATGAGTTATAATGGTTTACCTTGCGTGCCAACATGCTATCGGAATGATTATGATGTGGTATGATGGGATGGTATCCTCCTTTGAATGAATTGAGTGACTCGACTTGGCACATGTTCACGCATGTAGTTGAAACAAATCAACATAGCCTTCATGATATTTATGTTCATGGTGGATTATATCCTACTCATGCTTGTATTCGGTGTGAATTAATTTTAATGCATGTTTATGACTGTTGTCGCTCTCTCAGTTGGTCGCTTCCCAGTCTTTTGCTAGCCTTCACCTGTACTATGCAGGAATACTGCTTGTGCATCCAAACTCCATAAACCCCAAAGTTGTTCCATATGAGTCCACCATACCTTCCTATATGAGGTATTTACCTGCCGTTCCAAAGTAAATTTGTATGTGCCAAACTCCAAACCTTCAAATGAAATTCTGTTTTGTATGCTCGAGTAGCTCATGTTACAACTAGGGCTGCCTAAATCTTCCATGCTAGGTGGGTTATTCTCAAGAGGAGTGGACTCCGCTCCTCATTCACGAGAAAGGGCCGGTAACCGGGATGCCCAGTCCCATGATCCAAAAAGATCAAAGCAAATCAAAATAATTAAACAGAACTCCCCCAGGGCTGTTGTTAGTTGGAGGCACTCGTTGTTTCGAGCAAGCCATGGATTGATGCTTGTTGGTGGTTGGGGGAGTATAAACCTTTACCATTCTGTTTGGGAACTGCCTATAATGCATGTAGTATGGAAGATACAACCATCTCATAGTTGTTGCGTTGACAGTGAAAGTATGCCGCTCAAAATGTTATTCCTCTCTATTTTAAAATCGAGCTCTAGCACCTCTACAAATCCCTGCTTCCCTCTGCGAAGGGCCTATCTATTTACTTTTATGTTGAGTCATCACCCTTCTTATTAAAAAGCACCCGCTAGAGAGCACACTGTCATTTGCATTCATTATTATTGGTTTATATTGGGTGTGACTTGACTGGATCTCTTGTACCATGAATTACAATGTTTAGTCAGTCCTTGATCTTTAAAGGTGCTCTGCATTTATGTTTGTGGTCTCAGAAAGGGCTAGCGAGATACCATTTTGTTATATCATGTTATGATTGTTTTGAGAAAATGTTGTCATCCGAGTTTTATTATTATGGCTCGCTAGCTGATTATGCTATTGATATGAGTAATTGTGAGACCTAAGTATTATTGTGAGTATGGTTAGTTCATAATATTTGCTGAAACCTGAGTGTTGGCTTTGCATGTTTACAACAACAAGAGCAAACAGAGTTTGTAAAATTTTTTCTTTATCACTTTCAGTTTATCAACTGAATTGCTTGACGACAAGCAAAGGTATAAGCTTGGGGGAGTTGATACGTCTCCAACGTATCTACTTTTCCAAACACGTTTGCCCTTGTTTTGGACTCTAACTTGCATGATTTGAATGAAACTAACCCGGACTGATGCTGTTTTCAGCAGAACTGCCATGATGTTGTTTTATGTGTAGAAAACAAAAGTTCTCGGAATGTCCTGAAAATCCATGGAGGCACTTTTTGGAAAATATAAAAAATACTGACGAAAGAATCAAGACTAGGGGGCCCACACCCTGTCCATGAGGGTGGGGGGCGCGCCCTCCCCCCTAGGCGCGCCCCCCTGCCTCGTGGGCCCCCTGAGGCTCTGCCGACCTCAACTCCAACTTCATATATTCCGTCTTGCGGAGAAAAAAATCAGGGAGAAAGTTTCATGGCGTTTTACGATATAGAGCCGCCGCCAAGCCCTAATCTCTCTCAGGAGGGCTGATCTGGAGTCCGTTCGGGGCTCCAGAGAGGGGGATTCGTCACCGTCTTTATCATCAACCATCCTCCATCACCAATTTCATGATGCTCACCGCCGTGCATGAGTAATTCCATCATAGGCTTGCTGGATGGTGATGGGTTGGATGAGATTTACCATGTAATCAAGTTAGTTTTGTTAGGGTTTGATCCCTAGTATCCACTATGTTCTGAGATTGATGTTGCTATGACTTTGCTATGCTTAATGCTTGTCACTAGGGCCCGAGTGCCATGATTTCAGATTTGAACCTATTTTGTTTTCATGAATATATGTGTGTTCTTGATCCTATCTTGCAAGTCTATAGTCACCTATTATGTGTTACGATCTGACAACCCCGAAGTGACAATAATCGGGATACTTCTCGATGATGACCGTAGTTTGAGGAGTTCATGTATTCACTATGTGCTAATGCTTGTTCCGGTTCTCTATTAAAAGGAGGCCTTAATATCCCTTAGTTTCCGCTAGGACCCCGCTGCCACGGGTGGGTAGGACAAAAGATGTCATGCAAGTTCTTTTCCATAAGCACGTATGACTATATATGGAATACATGCTTACATTACATTGATGAATTGGAGCTAGTTCTGTGTCACCCTAGATTAAAGCTATTACATGAGGAAGCGCATCCGACATAATTATCCATCACTGATCCATTGCCTACGAGCTTTTCACATATTGTGCTTCACTTATTTACTTTTCCATTGCTATTGTTACAATCACTACAAAACCCAAAAATATTACTTTTGCTACCGTTACCTTTATTATCATACTATTTTGCTACTAAATACTTTGCTCCAGATACTAAGTTATCCAGGTGTGGTTGAATTGACAACTCAACTGCTAATACTCAAGAATATTCTTTGGCTCCCCTTGTGTCGAATCAATAAATTTGGGTTGAATACTTTACCCTCGAAAGCTGTTGCGATCCCCTACACTTGTGGGTTATCATTGTGCATGTTAAATTGCTATCACATATGCATGTGAATGTTTTTTGTCGATCATTATGTTGTATGCATTGTATTGTTATCTTATATGCAATGCATTCCCATCAAATTTCAAGACAAAGAGGAAATCTCCACAATTCCAACCTGACATGTGCATTTGCAATCCAAAGCTAAACTTTCTATATGCACATCTCCAGGGGATTTATATCTATGTCTTGAAATTCACAATCATCATGTTTTTTTACTTCCAACTTATTTACCATGTCTCGAAGATTTAACTATATTGTCATCAATCGTCCAAAAGAGGGAAGATTGTAAGTGCATCTAGTGCTCCTGGAGGTTTTGGGTGATTAAAGACAACACAATTAAGGGATTGTTGTGTTCGTGAGTATACACATGTGAAAGTCTTTGATGATTTTGTTTTAACATGAGAGTTATGCCCCTTTAAAATTGTGATGACAATGAATTCTTTCAGATCGCCTGTTCGAGGAATAATTAACTCGTCGAGAGGATTATGAAGTGTAGTGATGAGTGATGTTTTCTAGTTTCATTTTCTTCCATTTAAGTCACAAGGAAAACCCTACTATTAAGGGGTGTATGAGTAAACGCTGAGATTTAAGTATGCGATGTATGCTCAATCTAGTTGTGGGCACTGATTTTCTCTCTGAGTCCGAGATGATGTTATTTGGGACTCTGAAGAAGAATTGCTCACAGTTGAGTCAACTTGAGTTGTTCTGCAACTAAGCAGCGATTTATTTTTGAAATCCGACCATCATGCTACGTGTTGGTTGCCCATTAAGTGGCGAGTGACCATATTCGTCATTTTACACCTCAGGATTTCTCTGGCTATAAATAATCACCCACTTCAACCCTAAATGGTGACTGCTCTATGAGAGAATTGGCAAGAGTTTGTCAGACCAACCCATTCTCCCATAAGACATTGAGAACATCCTAAGAGAGAGAAAATGCCAAATCCTAATAACCGCTAAGTGATTGATCATTAGCGGAGAACTAATCGAGACTTAACTCAACATGTTACTCTTTGTGGATTGTGCATCCACTAGATGGAGTGTCCAAGAGTAACTATGGATAGCCGATGAACAAGTCTATGAACGCCTCCAAGATCTACCATGAGTGATTGGGCGGAGTCTATGTGACTTTATCTCAAGGAGAGTAGGTGAAGTCTTCGCTTTTTGAGTTAAATCTCGACCCCTCCAACTAGATGTAGAGTTGTGCAAGGAACTCGAACTGGTCAGAAGAATCTCCTTCGTTAAGCTAGGAGTTCTATTTCTTCACACTCTCATTTACATATGTGTTGTTTATCTTTCCGAAGATCATCTTCCCGTCTTCTTCCTCTGTGATTGATACGAAGATCATTGCGAGTACTCTTCCATTTCCACTATGTATGCTATGTTTGGCTCTGTACCCACATCCTCTCTACTCATTGTAGGTTGTTATTCTGTTAGACTTTTCTATATGCAATGTTACTTAGTCATTCTCCTATCTAGTCAGCTGATCTCTATGTCTCAGTTATTTTAGCTTGTTGCCTCTCTGAGTTATATGCAGTTCTACTTTATTTACTCTCTATTCAGTTTTGTTTACTCACTGTGTGCTCAAATTGTTCGGAAGACTTGCTATTTTGAAGAAATTGTTATATCTCCCATTGAATCCCACTTTTAGTCGATATCAGATTCTACACGTAGGGATAAGAAAGATGTTAAGCTAAGATTTATTAGTTGTATTCTTTTGTTTCAATAATTTAATTAGCATACTATTGATATAAAATGAGTAGATAATCCAATAAACGATAATTTGTCTATGACGAAAAACATCGCTGGCCACCCAAACCCTCTCCCTAGCCCGCGTCATTTCCCTATCGAAGCGATCAGTGCTGCTCTAGAGCATTAGTGCTGCATTCATGCCACCGAGAGCGGACGCGGCCTGTCACGCCACTCCAGCATTAAAGTGACGTGCCGCCGAGAGCGCTGGTGCATGCGACTACACTTTCAAATGATAGACGGGCGTGGACATGGGTGAGTAGGAGGCGTTGCTCCAATCTTACCGCACCGTCTGCGGCATCCGCTGCCTATGAAAGGCCACCACTTCTCCCCTCGCTTAGAAGCAAAGCTTAGCGGGCTCATCATTGTCAGTCGATTAGCTGTTTGCACACCGCGGAGGCGGAACTTCAGTTTCCGAGGCTCATGCCTGGCCGAACATGGGGAATGTGCGCCGGTGGTTATTTAGACTAGGTTTAGAGTACGGTTTAGTTGAAATATGTTGAAATGTAACAAATTTGCTTTGGTGTAGATGAAACGCATCCTTTTTTTATGTAAAAATTATCCAAGTACGAATGAATATCGTCCGGTTTGTTTAAATATGCATCAAATTTGTTCACTTTCATTAATTTATTTTTTAAATGTAACCGGCCGTTTGTGGCTACAGTTGTATGACCGGTTCCCACATCAGTATCTGCAGACTGGTCCTCCGGCCCACAAACATATGAGGTGTCCAGTTTGAAGCTAAACGTTGGAGAAACCCTAAACTCCCCATCACTAAATTCAATTTACATGGTATTTGAATATAAAGATTCATAAGCTTTGAAGAGAAATCAACAGAGTTTCGCGGGTCAGGTTTCAAAATCGAAATGGAGAAGCAGAAAATATCTGTGCTTCACGTGGCTGCTCCCCACCCATGGCCGACTGGCTTGCCGATTTGGGGCAAAAGCAGAGGCTTGGCCACACCCCATTCGCTACGCCTCAACCACCCCATTCCGGGTCTCTCTCTCCAGGCCGGCGGCCGCATTCCCCTTCCCCTCCTCTGCTCCGGCAACCAAGACAAGATGGCTTGCGGCGGCAAGAAGGCGAGGGTTGAATCGCCGGCGGCCGACATGACTCTCGGTTAGGACGATCTGCAGGTCAAGGAAGAGGAGGAAACCGCAGCGATGATGGTGGTGGCCGCCGCCGCCAACGCCGCCGCCCCGCGAGTGGAGATCGTCGTCGAGTTCGACAAGTCCCTGCTGGACTGCCCCCTCTGCTCGCTGCCCCTCAAGCCGCCCGTCTTCCAGGTACGCCACAAATGGACCGTCTTTCCTTCCAGTCCCTGCTTGATGCCCTGCTTGCTTGAACCTTGAACAAATCAAGAAAATTGCTTCTTGCGCAGTGCCCGGCGAAGCACGCGGCGTGCGGCCCCTGCGCCGCGAACCACGCCAACAAGTGCCCGGCGTGCGACGATGGCGCGTACGAGCGCGACGAGGCGGCGGACCGCTACCTCCTGGCGGTCAGGGTGCCCTGCCCCAACCAGGCGTACGGCTGCGGGAGCTCCGTGGTGTACTGCATGGTGGGCGACCACCGTCTGGTGTGCCCGCACGCGCCGTGCCGCTGCCCGGAGCTCGGCTGCGGCTTCCTCTGCCCGCCGCCAGCGCTCCGCGCCCACCTCGCCGAGCGCCACGCCTGGCCCGTGACCGGCATCGCGTACGGGTCCGTGCTGGAGGTCCAGATGCAGCCCGCGGAGCAGGGGCGGCGGCTGCTGTCCGCGGAGGGCGGGGAGTGGCTGTTCCTGCTCGTGGCGAGCGAGCGCGGCGTCAAGGTGGTGCGCGTGAGCTCGGCCGCGGACGAGGAAGGGCAAGGTGTGGGTGCACGCGCCCGTGGACACGGACACCGGCCACATGGACGTCCAGATGCTTGACGCCAAGATGGGGAGCTGCGCGGTGCCCTCCGCGGAGGCGGCCATGGGCGCCGGTGGTAGGTACCTGCCGGTGCCGTCCGACGTGCCGGCGCCGGAAGGAGGAGGGATCGTCATCCGTCTCCGCATCGACAAGGAGGTCAAGGTCAGGGCGAGCAGGAGCCCCCGTTCCCGTGCCTGATTGGACATTGTTGCCAGCTTCGGTTCTTTATCCCTTATCTAACTAAGTAGTGCTCAAAGGTTGGACCTTGGCGATTTGGTAGTGAACTGGTGGTGGTGATCAAAGGTTGGACCTTGGTTGATTCTGTCCATGGCAATTTTTGCCAATGTATCGCGCAGGCTATGCTGCTGATGACTGGTACGTAACTAGTAATCCAACTTGGCCTGTTCATGTCGATTGCTTGCCTCTCATTTTACTTGCTTCACTGCTGCAGTTCTTTAGCATATACTCTAGACAGCAGACAAAGCAACATGTCTGAAATTTAAGAGGCATAATGCCAGTGGGTCAACATTTCTGTCGCATACCTTGCAACAATTCTATTAGGCTTTCTCGGCTGCTGTTGTTCTTGCTAGGATTCATAAATGGGAGGGACCTTGTAGGATGTTAACTGTCGGTGTGTCCAAGCTAAAAATGCAGCAGTTATGACTGAATTTCTTATCTGCTGGGTAGTAGTGGAATGCTAGTCTAGTTGCTCTTACTATATAGGATGTTAATTGTTGGTAAAACTGAATATGGTTTTGCGCGACGTTACCGACGAGCAGCCGGACTGTTTTTTCATTCTAGTGGGAAGAACTGGGCAAGTGAAATGCTTGTTTGTCTGACCTCTTACAATCCATTGCACATTTCTCTGAATGTTATGCTTCTTCAGTTCTTTATCCATTCTTTGTTCCTGCTGAATGTCATGCTAATTTTCTTATTTCCTTCAGTGTGAGGCTGAGCATGTTTTGTGTTCTCCGTGCACATCTTCAGACCTAAATTAAAGACAAGTATTACTCAGAAACTTGTGTTACTTCCGTCCCAAATTACTTGTCTTAGATTTTGCTAGATACGGATGTATCTAACACTAAAACGTGCCTAGATACATCCATTTCTAGACAAATCCAAGACAAGTATGTGATATGCTAGTGATTTAACATTTACATGGCATAAATTGTAGTTATTCCTTGTTTGCTTCTCAAAGGAATAGATGTTCCATTTTACTTACTGGATGCTGCTTCTCAAAACTGATTTTTTTTTTCATAACATAACTTGAGGAGCAGTTTGTTTATGAACTGTATGTTGCACTTTCTTTTTCCTAAGAATGCATCGCTGTAGATGCTTTCCTGATTGTTACTGGGACTAAAAATTAGAATCTTTTCTCTCTGGACAGTAACACGGCAAAGGTGAGAGTTGCATGCTGTTTTCTCTGTAATTTAATAATGTCAGTGGATCGGCATGTTGGTGCCCTAAATTGCAATTACTCCTTTGTGCTTTTGGCTCCTGCTGTTTTTGCTAGGATAACAACATGGTACCATGTAGGATCCTGATTGTTGGTGCCTAAAAACTGAATTTGTAGCAGTCAGAACTCAGTTTCCAATTTGCTGGGTTGTAGGCAAATGCCACTTTAGATCCTGGTTGTAGGATCTTAATTATTTGTTTCACAACTCAATATATTTTTCCATTCATAACCGAGGAGCATCCTGTTACTATGTGCGTGATTGATATCTTCCTTTCTGCTTGCATTGCATTTGCACCCTGTTGTTGTGATCTGATGAAAGGATCGAGTAGGCGCTTCGCTCACCATTGTTTGTTTCTCTGGTTTATTGTCCAATTTTTTGTTGCTGTTGATTGTTACTCCAAATTTTCTTACATTCCTTCAGTGTGTGGCTGGGCACGTTTTGGTTCTCTGTTGATGTCGGTTATGTATGTAGTCAGGCTGGGCATATGCCATGGTTTATGTTGCAAAAACCCTAGCTATAGCCGTTGCACCGATCTCGGGCAATTTGTCGACGCCATGAAAGTGCCATGCTGGAATGAAATGTATGGCTGCAACAAGTTCGGTCATCAGCTACGAGCAGCAAGAGCTGCACCTTGAGATGCCCAACAGATTCTCTACTGAACCCCTTTGTCACCGTGCACGGATGGCCACCGACCAATTTCCGTTACAACAAGCCTCTGAAGATCTCCATGGCACGAGACTGCCGGTTCATGCTGCTCGTCGACGAAGCCCTGACCATGTTCCTCCTGACCAACACTCTGACCAGCATCGGTAATTGAAGTACCAATGGATCATCAGTATCTTGCAGCTCAAAATTATATTTGACAAGTTTGCTTAGCTTCTAACATGAATATTCTTGGTACTAGTCTTTGACACACTTTTGCTTTGCCTTCTCTGCATTGCACAAACGCTAAGTTCGGAAAACAACATGACACTGCCGTGTTTTTTTTTCAAAATAAAGTACATGGAGTAAGTTCGGAAAAAGGCGAAAAGTCTATACATGCTGTGGAAATAGATACAACAACAACAACAAAAGAGCCACAAAGGCTCAAAACTACACAAAGGAATTAACCAAATTCTCAAAATTGTTGTAGTTCTTCCATGTGAGCTCTTCGTTGAATTTAGTCCGGCAATTATATAAACTGGGTGTAATGCCCTTGGATATCCAATCCACTACATGAAAAATTTAAGCCGTGTACCCAATACACTCGGCTTATGCCGATTTGAACGCGGTTTATATATAAGCTGAGTAAAACTCCTGACTTTTATTACAGGGCTTATAGTAGAGCGGCTTATCAGGTATAAGCCTAGAGCCATGGCAAAAAGCTTCGTTTATATACGAGGCGAGTGTTTACACGAGGCTCTCGGCTTAATAAAGAAACATGATGGCAGCGGATGTTAACAACCACGTGTCACCGTCTATATAAACTAAGGGCCTAGGTGAGCCACATGGTTTATAGATAAGCCGAAGGCCGCCATGCGCCACGCGGTTTATATATAAGCCAAGGGCCGTGCTGAGCCGCCTAGTTTTATACAAATTGAGGGCCAAGGTGCGTCATCTGATTTATATATAAGCCGAGGGCCACCGTGCGCCCCCGGTTTATATATAAACCAAAGCCTTCCTCCCATCTTATATTTGGCAGGGCCGAGGCATATATGCGTTATAAGCCGGGTGCCAAATCCCTAGGGTACTCGACTTATAGCCCACCCTGGCATATATGCCTTATAAGCAGGGTGCCGAATCCCTAGGATACTTGGCTTATAGGCCAAAAGCTTGTATAGATGACGTCTATTGCATGTAAGCTGAGGGCTTTTCGCGACCACCCGGCTTACAGGATACTATAAGCCGAGGTCAGTTTGTTTGACAAGTGTTATTTCCACTGCGCTCGGCTTAGAGGAACATAAACCGAGTCCCAAAGAATAGCTCACAGCTTATAGACTCACTCACGGCAAAACGGAATTTTCCTGTAGTGATCATTCTGTGTGGTTCAGGTTGCCCAAGAAACCAAGACGATTAATTCTAGAGAAAAAGGAACTCCTATGTATCATAAGAAAATTATTATCTACTTGTAATCCCCAAAGAGTGGGTGTCCAGCTGGGGCTTAAATAAGACCAGCAAATCTGTGCAAATGGGAAATGGAAAAAAGAGGTGATGCCTAGTTAGTTTCTGTTGAATATATTACGTGTATATTGTGTCCTGTGCTCACCTTCTAGTTTATCTGTATAGCTGAGGTTGTGGCCCCTCTCTGTACTCATATATACGTACCTGGTGCACCGATCAATGCATTGCGTTTGCACAACCTATACTTCTTGTTCTATATGGTATCTATCGCAGCACGTTCCTAGCCCTAGCCGTCACCGCCGCCGACGCGCCTCCCCTACCCGTCGCCACCTGCTGCCGCTGCCGCCGCCGGGCCTTTCGGTCACAGTCGCCGCTACTCGTCGCCGCCACCCGCCCACCAACACCCGTCGCGCCACCAGCCGCCGCCGCGACTTCTTCCTCCAAGCCGCCGCCGCAGCCGGTCGCTGTCGCGACCTTCCCCGCTTCCGCACCTCTTCCCACCACAAGTCGTCTTCTCGCGCCAAACCCTAAACCCCACCCCACCCCACCCGACTCGCGCCGCCACCCCGCCCGAACCACGCCAAACCCTAAACCCTAGCCACCCGCTCCGCGCTTTCCCCTTCCTCCCAGCCGCACCATGAGCTCTTCCTCCTCCACCGACTCCAACCCCTTTGCCGGTCCCGACGTCAACCTCGTCCGCGATCTCAACATCCACGAGCGCGTCCTGGTGAAGCTTGATCAATCCACCGCCTCTACTCTGCTTGAAAGCGATACTTCTCCTTGGTGTTTCGTGAATACCTACTCCACGACCACGTGGACGGCACCGTGGACTCGAGCCTCATGATTCATGACAAGGAGTGGATGATCCTCGACGCCACCATCATCCGTTGGTTCTACCTCACCTCCTCCAACGACCTCTTCCACACCGTGGTGGCTGATGACGACGACGCCTACGCCGTCTAGACCAAGCTCAATGGCCTCTTCACCGACATCAAGCTGGAGCGCAAGGTCCTCCTTCACATCGAGTTTTACGGGTGCCAGGTGCTTGACTCGTCCATCGACAATTTTTGCATGCGCCTCATAAAGCTTGCCGATGAGCTCCGCGATCTTGGCGAGATGGTCGGCGACGAGCTCTCATCAGCATCCTCACCGCCGGCCTCAACGAGGACTTTGGGAACGCCGTCTCTAACCTCACCCTCATCCCGGATCCTACCTTCGCTAAGGTGGTTGCGTACCTCAAGCTGGAGGAGTGACGGATGAAGATGGCCCGGACTCGGGCGACCCACACCGCTCTCGTCGCCAGCACCCGCAGAGGCAGGCGCCGCCACCGCCGCGTCCTGCGCCGGCCCTCCTGCCCACGCCCACCTTCCCGCCAGCGCCGGCCGCCCCCTTCCCGCAACCCCAACCGGCTGCCAACGGGGGCCGCCGCGGAGGCTGCAAGCGGCAGCAGGGCACGGGCGCTCAGGGAGGAGAGGCCCGCCCTCACCAGCAGCAGTACCAGTCGGCCCCGTGGTACGCCGGCCAGAACCCCTGGACTGGCGTCATGCACACCTACTCCATGCCGATTCCCTGGGCCCCTGCCCCGGGTAACCTCGGCGCGTGACCTCCGTCTCACCAAGCATTCTACGCCGCGCCGCAGCCGTATGCGGCGCTCTACGGGCCGCTGCCCTGACGGCCCCGCTCCAGCAGCCCGCCCTCCCACCGGCGCTGTGGGACCCGACTCTCTTGGCGGCCCTGCACTCCGCTCCCTCGCCGTCCACCTACACTGGCGGCGGCGACTGGTATATGGACACTGGCGCTACCACGCACATGGCGGCGCATCCCGGTAACCTCCACACCTCCTATCACATCCACACTTCCACTCGCATCACCGTCGGTGATGGTTCCTCCCTTCTCATTACTCACATAGGACATGCATCTTTTCCATCTAATTCTACTCCATTGTCATTATCTAACATCTTAGTTTCTCCTGCTCTTATTAAAAATCTTGTCTCTGTTCATTCTTGTATACGTGAAAATCCTGTTACCGTTGAGTTTGACGAGTGTGGTTTTTCTGTTAAGTATGCTTGTACCTGGATGGTGCTCCACCGATGTGACAACCCCAATGAGCTCTACCCGTTCCACTCCACCACCTCCAGCACCTCCGCCGCCCCCGTCGCTCTCGCCACCGGAGTGGATCTTTGGCACGCTCGCTTGGGTCATCCCAACCCCACCACCATTCGTCATATACTTCGGAGTTTTTCTTTCACGTGTAATAAGATCGAGGACCACTCGTGTCATGCATGTCACCTCGGCAAACATGCTTGTCTTCCGTTTAGGGCTTCTTCTCATGTTGCATCGTACCCGTTTGAGTTAATTCATAGTGATGCTTGGACCTCTCCTGTTGCAAGTAATATGGGCTATCTTTATTATCTTATTATCCTTGATGATTTTTCTCACTATGTGTGGACCTTCCCATCGCGCCGTAAGTCGGACGTCATCTCCACTCTCACGGCTTTCTACTCCTATGTTTTCACGCAGTTCGATCGCCCCATTCTCGCGTTTCAAACCGACACCAGGAAGGAGTTTGACAACATAGGGCATGTACAATGGTTGATAAGACAGTCTTATCTTAAGTCTTGCATGTAATTTAGAGATGACAAAAAAAAATATCTACAATGGGTCATTTCTTAGCATTATCTTCAATAACTAGCTATTCCTAAAAACGTGGTGAGACATATTGTGCTAAGAGATCATCTCCTGTCTTCTCTTAAATAAGAAAAGACAAGTCTTTTCTTACGAGTTCTCTCTCCTCCAGCTCATCATTTATCCTACGTGTCACTCATAAGATAGCACCATTGTACATGCCCTTAGCTGTTCGTACTCTCCTCACCACACATGGCACAACTTTTCGCCTCACATGCCCGTACACTTCGTAGTAGAACGATCGCACTGAGCGTGTCCTTCGCACTCTTAATGACTGCGTTCGGACCCTCCTTTTTCATGCCAATGTGCCTCCGCGCTTTTGGCCTCACGCTCTCGCCACCGCATCACTTCTCATTAACATCCGACCCTATCGCACTCGTCGAAACTTTGCACCTCATCACCTCCTCTTTGGTGCACCATCCTCTTATGATGAGCTTTGCATCTTTGGCTGTCTCTACTACCCTAGCATCGCCGCCACTGCGCCTCATAAGCTTGCACTCCACTCCGTCGCCTGCATCTTTCTCGGCTACCCACCTAACACCAAAGGCTACCGCTGCTACGACCCTGTCTCACATTGTGTATTCACCTCCCGACACGTTTACTTTGATGAGAAGGTGTTTCCGTTTCAGCAGCAGGTACCTCTCATCACCCCGTCGCCGCCGGCCATCGGCGGCCCTTTGGCGACCCTGTTAGGTGGACGGCCCCATGCGGCTCTCGGACCGCCTCCGGGCTTTGGCGGTCCTCGCGCTGTGTGGGGTGAGTTGCGCCTCGTGCCCCACGCCATCATCACCATTCATGCTGGCGCCCTCTCCGGCTGCCTCCTCATTGGCTGCCTCGCAGGCCACCTCGCCAGCCGGCTCGCCGGCTCCGGTTGCCCCTTTGCCGGCTGCCTCGCCAGCCAGCTCGCCGGCTGTCCCAGAGTTTTCATCTTGCCCCGTCACTCGGGCTTGAGCCAACATTCATCGCTTGAGTCTACGTTACTCCAGCGACGAGTATCTCCTTGCCGCCTCCACCACTGAGCCATCCCCTATCCCTGCATCCGCCAGAGCAGACCTTCGTGATCGTCACTGGCTTGCCGCGATTGAGGAAGAGTTCGACGTTCTTCAGCGGAACCGTACCTGGACACTGGTTCCTCGGCCTTCTCGCGCTAATGTCATCAGCGGCAAGTGGGTCTTTCTCCATAAGACCAGCTCGTATGGTACACTTGAGCGCTACAAGGCCCGCTGGGTGGTCCGTGGTTTTCCGCAGCGTGCTGGTGTCGACTTCACTGAGACGTTTGCACCGGTTGTCAAACCGGGCACGATCCGCACTGTTCTCCAACTGGCGGTTTCCCGAGGTTGGACGGTTCATCAAATGGATGTCTCCAACGCCTTCCTTCCTGGCCATTTTGAGGAGCGGGTTTACTGTGAGCAGCCGATCGGCTTCGTCGACGCATCTTTTCCTGGGCATGTGTGTTTGTTGTCCCGCCCTCTCTACGTGCTCAAGCAAGCACCTCGCACGTGGTACCAGCGTATCGCCGAGTTTCTTCAGACACTGGGCTTCAGCATTACTCGCTCGGATGCCTCGTTATTTGTCTATCACCATGGCGACACGACTGCATATTTGCTCCTCTATGTCGACATCATCCCGACGGCCTCCTCTGCAGCCCTTCTTCAGCAGATTACTCTCCGGATGCGTGATGAGTGATACGTCTCCAACGTATCTATGATTTTTCATTATTCCATGCTATTATATTATCCATCTTGGATGTTTTATATGCATTTATATGTTATTTTATATGATTTTTGGGACTAACCTATTAACCTAGAGCCCAGTGCCAGTTTCTGTTTTTTCCTTGTTTTTGAGTATTATAGAAAAGGAATATCAAACAGAGTCCAAACGAGCTAAAATTTGTGGTGATTATTTTCGGACCAGAAGAAGCCCACGGAGCATCAGAGTTGGGCCAAAAGAGTCCCGATCCAACCACAAGATAGCAGGGCGCGCCCTACACCCCTGGGCGCGCGCCCAATCTTGTGGTTGACTCGGGACCCCCCCTGACTTGTTCCCGACGCCAACACCTCTTATATATCCCCAAACTTCCAGAACAGAACCTAGATCGGGAGTTCCGTCGCCGCAAGCCTTTGTAACTTCCAGAACAGAACCTAGAGGGGGGAATCATCACCGGTCGCCATCTTCATCATCGTGGCGCTCTCCATGACGAGGAGGGAGTAGTTCACCCTCAGGGCTGAGGGTATGTACCAGTAGCTATGTGTTTGATCTCTCTCTCTCTCTCTCTCTCTCGCTCTCATGTTCTTGATTTGGCACGATCTTGATTTACCGCGAGCTTTGCTATTATAGTTAGATCTTATGATGCTTCTCCCCCTCTACACTCTTGTAATGGACTGAGTTTTCCCTTTGAAGTTATCTTATCGGATTGAGTATTTAAGGATTTAAGAACACTTGATGTATGTCTTGCATATGCTTATCTGTGGTGACAATGGGATATTCACGTGATCCACTTGATGTATATTTTGGTGATCAACTTGCGGGTTCTGAGACCTTGTGAACTTATGCATAGGAGTTGGCACACGTTTTCGTCTTGACTCTACGATAGAAACTTTGGGGCACTCTTTGAAGTTCTTTGTGTTGGTTTGAATAGATGAATCTGAGATTGTGTGATGCATATCGTATAATCAAACCCGTGGATACTTGTGGTGACATTGGAGTATCTATGTGACATTAGGGTTTTGGTTGATGTATGTCTTAAGGTGTTATTTTCGTATGAACTCTAGGGTTGTTTGTGGCACTTATAGGAATAGCCCAATATAGATCGATCAGAAAGAATAACTTTGAGGTGGTTTCGTACCCTGCAATAATCTCTTCGTTTGTTCTCTGCTATTAATGACTTTGGAGTGACTCTTTGTTGCACGTTGAGGGATTGTTATATGATCTAATTATGTTATCATTGTTGAGAGAACTTGCACTAGTGAAAGTATGAACCCTAGGCCTTGTTTCGAAGCATTGCAATACCGTTTTCACTCACTTTTGTTACTTGCTACCTTGCTGTTTTTATATTTTCAGATTACAAAAATTCATATCTCTCTAGTATCCATATTATGCTTGTATCACCATCTCTTCGCCGAACTAGTGCACCTATACAATTTACCATTGTATTGGGTGTGTTGGGGACACAAGATACTCTTTGTTATTTGGTTGCAGGGTTGTTTGAGAGAGACCATGTTCATCCTACGCCTCCCACGGATTGATAAACCTTAGGTCATCAACTTGAGGGAAATTCGCTACTGTCCTACAAAACTCTGCGCTTGGAGGCCGAACACAAGTCTACAAGAAGAGGGTTGCGTAGTAGGCATCAAACTCTTTTCTAGCGCCGTTGTCGGGGAGGTGAGTGCTTGAAGGTATATCTTTAAATTTTGCAATTGAATCTTTTATTTTCTTGTTTTATCACTAGTTTAGTCTATAAAAGAAAAACAACAAAAAAATGGAATTGAGGTTGCCTCATATGCGTCAACTTTTCAATGTCTTTCGTGAAAATAAGGATTCTGATAATTATGCTCAATTGCTAGAGGAAGAATGCAATAAAATGTTTGGCATACAATCTTTGAATTATGAGCATGATTGCAATATTGTTAGTATGAATTATTTGAATATCCATGACGCTAATGATATGCAAAGGCATAAGCTTGGGGATGCTATGTTTTATGAAGATGATATTTTTAGTCCCCCAAGTTTTGATGAGCAAATTTATTTTGATGATAGCATGCCTCCTATCTATGATGATTATATTGATGAAAGTGGGTTTGGAAGAGTTTCAACTTTAGGAAGTAATGATCCCACTATTTTGGAGGGTGTTGAATCTTATTGTGGTAATTTTGAAAGTGGATTTGGAGAGGTCATGACTTTATTTAGTGATGAATCCACTATTTCGGAAGAGGTTCCAATTGATTATGAGAACAAAGTTGCTATCTATGATGATTATTGTGATGACATGTATGCTATAAAGAATAATGATAACCGTGAAACTTGTCATCATGATTTTAATTTACAATTGGATTTTGCCTCACATGATAGTTATTTTGTTGAGTTTTCTCCCACTACTATTCTGAATGAGAAGAATTTTGCTTATGTGGAGACTAGTAAAATTTCTATGCTTGTAGATCATGAAAAGAATGCTTTATGTGATGGTTATATCATTGAATACATTCATGATGCTACTTAAAATTATTATGAGGGAGGAGTATATGCTTGTAGGAATTGCAATAATATCAAGTTTCCTTTCTGTGTGCTGGAAATCTTGAAGTTTTGCTTGTTTTACCTTCCTATGCTAGTTGATTCTTGTTCTCAAAAGTTGTTTGCTCGCAAAATCCCTATGCATAGGAAGTGGGTTAGACTTAAATGTGCTAGTCATATTCTTCATGATGCTCCCATTATGTTTCAATTCTTATCTTTTATGTGAGGATCATTGAAATCATCATGTCTAGCTAGAAAGGCATTAAAGAAAAGCGTTTGTTGGGAGACAACCCAACATTTACCCCTACTGTTTTTGTCTATTCACATGATTAAGCTACTGTAGTAATCATGTTTTATAGCTTTTGTTTCAATAAAGTGCCAAGTAAAGCCTTTGGGATAGTGTGGATGATCGTTGACTTGATTCTGTGCAAAAACAGAAACTTCTGCGCTCAGTCCAAGAAATTTGAAAATTCACTGGAACATGATTTTGATCTGAATTTTTTACACAAGATTGATATCAAAATTTCCTAGATTTTCCTAATTTTTCAGAATTTTTGGAGTTACAGAAGGATGGAAAGTTTCCAAATTACTACAGCTTGTTCTGTTTTTGACAGATTTTGTTTTCTATGTGTTGTTTGCTTATTTTGATGAATCTATGAGTAGTATTGGAGGGTATGAACCATGGAGAAGTTGGAATACAGTAGATATAACACCAATATGAATTTAGATTGCATTCACAACAGTACCTAAGTGGTGAGTTTCTTTCTGATACTAACGGATCTCATAAGATTTTCTATTGAGTTTTGTGTTGTGAATTTTTCAAGTTTTGGGTGAAGTTTCGATGGACTATGAAATAAGGAGTGGCAAGAGCCTAAGCTTGGGGATGCCCAAGGCACCCCAAGGTAATATTCAAGGACAACCAAGAAAGTAAGCTTGGGGATGCCCCAGATGGCATCCCCTCTTTCGTCTTCGTTCATCGGTAACCTTACTTGAGGCTATATTTTTATTCATCACATGATATGTATTTTGCTTGGAGTATCATTTTCTTTTGTTTATATTTGCTTTCTTTTATTCAGAGACATGTTTTATATCTTTTAGTTCAATAAAAAAGTCAAGTATAGCCTTTACCATGCTTATTTTACAAGTCTATATGTTGCTGTTTTGAAATCAGAAAGTTTGTTGTTATGTTTTGAATATTGGTGAATATTAAGAACATGATAAAATCTTGAAATTTTTACACAATGTGTAACAACAAATTTTCTACAGTGTGGTAATTTTTCAGAACTTTTGGAGTTAGGGAAGTATGATTCCTCTTGCATTCTTTACAGACTGTCCTGTTTAGACAGAATGTTGTTATGTTTGCATTGTTTGCATATGTTTGCTTGTTTAATGATTCTATTTGAGGATAAGAGTGTTAAACATGCAGAGGCATTTAGTAGGCAATATCAAATAATAATTTTAGTAATTTTCTACAGTAGAGAATGATAAGGTTATTGCGTTGATTTATACTAACTTATCTCACGACTTCTTGTTGAATTTCTGTGTGTGAAGTTTTAAGATTTAGGGAAACCGTGATATAAAAGGAATTAAGGAGACACAAAAGCTCAAGCTTGGGGATGCCCAAGGCATCCCTAATTAATATTTCAAGAAGTCTCAAGCATCTAAGCTTGGGGATGCCCCGGTTGGCATCCCACATTTCTTCTTCAACAACTATCAGTCAATTTTGGTTGAGCCTAAGTTTTTGCTTCACATGATATGTGCTATCCTTGCAATGTCATTTTATTTTGTTTTGTTGGCTGTTTGAATAATATCCCAAGATCTTAAATTCTTAAATGTTAGTGTCTTCACATAGTTGCATAATTGTTTGATTACTCATTGATCTTCACTTATATCTTCCGAAGTAGTTTGTCATTTGCTCCAGTGCTTCACTTATATATTTTTAGAGCACAGCGGTGGTTTTATTTTGAAGAAATTGATAAACTCTCATGCTTCACTTATATTATTTTGGGAGTCTTTAAATGGCATGGTAATTTGCTTTGGTTATGAATTTAGTCCTAATATGATGGGCATCCAAGAGGGATATAATAAAAACTTTCATATAAAGTGCATTGAATACCATGAGAAGTTTGATTCCTTATGATTGTTTTGAGATATGAAGATGATGATATTAGAGTCATGCTAGTGGAGTAATTGTGAATTTGGTAAATACTTGTGTTCAGGTTTGTGATTCCCATAGCATGCATGTATGGTGAACCATTATGTAACGAAGTTGGAGCATGAGGTATTTTTTGATTGTCATCCTTTGTGTGGAGGTCGGTATCGCGCGATGGTTAACTCCTACCAACCCTTCCCCTAGAAGCATGCGCGTAGTGCTTGGTTTCGATGACTAATAGATTTTTGCAATAAGTATGTGAGTTCTTTATGACTAATGTTGAGTCCATGGATTATACGCACTCTCACCCTTCCACCAATGCTAGCCTCTCTTATACCGCGCAACTTTCACCGGTACCGTACACCCACGATATACCTTATTCAAAACAACCACCATACCTACCTATAATGGCATTTCCATAGCCATTCCAAGATATATTGTCATGCAACTTTCCACCGTTCTGTTTATTATGACACATTTCGTCATTGTCATATTGATTTGCATGATCATGTAGTTGACATCGTATTTGTGGCAAAGCCAACTTTCATAATTTTTCATACTTGTCACTCTTGATTCATTGCACATCCCGGTACACCGCCGGAGGCATTCACATAGAGTCATATTTTTGTTCTTAGTATCGAGTTGTAATTTTTGAGTTGTAAGTAAGTGGAAGTGTGATGATCATCATTATTAGAGCATTGTCCCATGTGAGGAAGTAAATAAAAAGAGGCCAAAGAAGCCAAATAAAAAAAAGAGGCCAAAGAAGCCAATAAAAAAGATAAAAAAATAAAAAATAAAAAAGAGAGAAAAGAGAGAAGGGGCAATGTTACTATCCTTTTCCCACACTTGTGCTTCAAAGTAACACCATGATCTTCAGAGTCTCTTATTTTGTCACTTTCATATACTAGTGGGAATTTTTCATTATAGAACTTGGCTTGTATATTCCAACAATGGGCTTCCTCAAATTGCCCTAGGTCTTCATGAGCAAGCAAATTGGATGCACACCCACTTAGTTTCTTTTTGAGCTTTCATAAACTTATAGCTCTAGTGCATCCATTGCATGGCAATCCCTACTCACTCACATTGATATCTATTGATGGGCATCTCCATAGCCCGTTGATACGCCTAATTGATGTGAGACTATCTCCTTCTTTTTGTCTTCTCCACAACCACCATATTCTATTCCACCTATAGTGCTATGTCCATGGCTCATGCTCATGTATTGCGTGAAAGTTGAAAAGGTTTGAGAATACTAAAGTATGAAACCATTGCTTGGCTGAAACCGGGGTTGCGCATGATTTGAATATTTTGTGTGATGAAGATGGAGCATAACCAAACTATATGATTTTATACGGATGAGCTTTCTTTGGCCATGTTATTTTGAGAAGACATAATTGCCTTGTTAATATGCTTGAAGTATTATTGTTTTTATGTTAATATTAAACTTTTGTTTTGAATCTTATGGATCTGAACATTCATGCCACAATAGAGAAAATTACATGGATAGATATGTTAGGTAGCATTCCACATCAAAATTCCATTTTTATCATTTACCTACTCGAGGATGAGAAGCAATTAAGCTTGGAGATGCTTGATACATCTCCAACGTATCTATAATTGTTGTTTGTTCCATGCTATTATATTATCCATCTTGGATGTTTTATATGCATTTATATGCTATTTTATATGATTTTTGGGACTAACCTATTAACCTAGAACCCAGTGCCAGTTTTTGTTTTTTCCTTGTTTTTAAGTTTTACAGAAAAGGAATGTCAAACGGAGTCCAAACGAGCTGAAAATTTACGATGATTATTTTTGGACCAGAAAAAGCCCACGTAGCATCGGAGTTGGGCTAGAAGAGCCCGAGCCAACCACAAGATAGGAGGGCACGCCCTACCCCCTGGGCGCGCCCTCCTATCTTGTGGTTGACTCGGGGACCCCCTCCCCCCCTCCCTGACATGTTCCTGACGCCAACACCTCTTATATATCCCCAAACATCCAAAACTGAACCTAGATCGGGAGTTCCGCCGCCACAAGCCTCTGTAGCCAGCAAAAACCAATCGGTATCGTGTTCCAGCACCCTGCCGGAGGGGGAAATCTTCACCGATGGCCATCTTCATCATCCCGTCGCTCTCCATGATGGGGAGGGAGTAGTTCACCCTGGGGGCTGAGGGTATGTACCAGTAGCTATATGTTTGATCTCTCTCTCTCTCTCTCTCTCTCTCGTGTTCTTGATTTGGTACGATCTAGATATGCCGCCAGCTTTTCTATTATAGTTGGATCTTATGATGCTTCTCCCCCTCTACCCTCTTGTAATGGATTGAGTTTTCCCTTTGAAGTTATCTTATCAGATTGTGTCTTTAAGGATTTGAGAACACTTGATGTATGTCTTGCATGTGCTTATCTATGGTGACAGTGGAATATTCACGTGATCCACTTGATGTATGTTTTGGTGGTCAACTTGTGGGTTCTGTGACCTTGTGAACTTATGCATAGGGGTTGGCACACATTTTCGTCTTGACGCTCCGGTAGAAACTTTGGGGCACTCTTTGAAGTTCTTTGTGTTGGTTTGAATAGATGAATCTGAGATTGTGTGATGCATATTGTATAATCAAATCCGTGGATACTTGTGGTGACATTGGAGTATCTAGGTGACATTAGGATTTTGGTTGATGTGTGTCTTAAGGTGTTATTTTAGTACGAACTCTAGGATTGTTTGTGACACTTATAGAAATAGCCCAATAGATCGATTAGAAAGAATAACTTTGAGGTGGTTTCGTACCCTACAATAATCTCTTCGTTTGTTCTCTGCTATTAGTGACTTTGGAGTGACTCTTTGTTGCACGTTGAGGGATTGTTATATGATCTAATTATGTTATCATTGTTGAGAGAACTTGCACTAGTGAAGGTATGAACCCTAGGCCTTGTTTATAAGCATTGCAATACCGTTTTCGCTCACTTTTGTTACTTGCTACCTTGCTGTTTTTATATTTTCATATTACAAGAAATCATATCTACTATCCATATTACGCTTGTATGACCATCTCTTCGCCGAACTAGTGCGCCTATACATTTTACCATTGTATTGAGTGTGTTGGGGACACAATAGACTCTTTGTTATTTGGTTGCAGGGTTGTTTGAGAGAGACCATGTTCATCCTACGCCTCCCACGGATTGACAAACCTTAGGTCATCCACTTGAGGGAAATTTTGTCCTATAAAACTCTGTGCTTGGAGGCCCAACACGAGTCTACAAGAAGAAGGTTGCGTAGTAGACATCAATGAGTTTGCCATCAAGGACTTGGGCGCTCTACATTATTTCCTTGGCATTGAGGTTGTTTAGCGACCCGACAACTTCTTTCTTCATCAGCAAAAGTATGCACATGAGCTACTCGAGCGTGTCCGCATGCTCAACTGTCACCCTGTCGCTACTCCTGTTGACACGAGGGCCAAGGTTTCTGCTCTCAAGGGCTCACCCGCATTGGATGCTCCATTCTACTAGTCCATTGTTGGCGCTCTTCAGTATCTGACTCTCACCCGGTCGGATCTTCAATATGTTGTTCACTAGGTGTGTCTCCATATGCACGCCCCTCATGACTCCCATTGGACTCTCGTAAAGCGGATTCTCTGCTACATCCGCGGCACGATGGCTCTTGCGTTCACTCTCATGGTGTCTACTTCTCTGGAGATGGTGGCCTACTCTGACGCGGACTGGGCCAGCTGCCCTGACTCCCATTGGTCCACCTCTGGCTACTGCGTCTACCTCGGTCCTTCACTCGTCTTATGGTCATCCAAGCGACAACCTACGGTTTCGCACTCTAGCACGGAGGCTGAGTACCGAGCTGTGGTTAACACCGTCGCCGAGTGCACCTGGTTAGGACAACTACTTCAGGAGTTACATCATGACGTCTCCCAGGCTACAGTTGTCTACTATGACAACGTATCTGCGGTGTACCTTTCCGCCAACCCCGTTCATTATCGCTGGACTAAGCACATTGAGCTGGACATTCACTTTGTGCGTGAGCAGGTGGCCCTTGGATGCATTCAGGTCCTCCATGTTTCGACCGCACAATAGTTCGCCGATGTGATGACTAAGGGACTGCCGACTTCCATCTTTGAGGAGTTTCGTTCCAGTCTCTGCGTCTTGGCGTCGCCTTGACTGCGGGGGCGGGGGGGGGGGGGAGTGTTGAATATATGTGTACGTGTATACTGTGTCTTGGGCCCACCTCCTAGTTTATCTGTATAGTTGAGGTTGTGGCCCCCCTCTGTACTCATATATACGTGTCTGGTGCACCGATCAATGCATTGCATTTGCATAGCCTATACTTCTTGTTCTACAGTTTCCAACACCAGCCTGTTAGAGAAAACACAAGAGTAGTCATGAATAGAAAAAATTATATCTCTGAAGTAAGGGTCTTGTGTTTATTTTGTTATTGATCAACAACCAGAAAAAAAATTGTGCTTCGGCTGGCAACGTGTGTTCCAAATTCATCTAATGACAGAGTGGGGCCATATGCTCTACCAATAGAACTTTGCATGTCTTGGAAACTTGATATCTAGAAGCTCCAGATTGGTATTGCCATATGTCTTGATTTATAGAGAACTACCTCATTGACCATTAAAATCAGCTGGTTGAATTGAGCATAAGCCTCCTCAGAAATTCAGAAAAAGGGTGATGGAAATGATCGAAAAATCTTTTGTATTACAAAGCTGGGAAATAGTTATGTTAATATTTCTTTAATAGTTGATCTAAGGTTATGTTAATAGTTATGTTAATATTGCATTTGGGTGTTGGTGGGGGGTGGGTGGGGTCCAATTGTCTAACCATTAACTAAAGAAGATACCTTCAAGCACTCACATCCCGGCAACAGCGCCAGAAATAGCTTGATGTCTGGTACGCAACTTTATTCTTGTAGACTTTGTTGGGCATCCAAGCACAGAGGTTTGTAGGATAAAAAATTCCCTCAAGTGATTGATCTAAGGTTAATCAATCCATAGGAGGTGTAGGATGAAAGTGATACTCTCTCAAACAACCCTGCAATCAAATACAACTAATATCATGTGTCCAAACACACATCCAATACAATTGTCAATTGTACTAGAACATATAGGCGCGCGTTGCCGTGCCAGTTCATAGTTTATGCAATAGTACAGATGCTTTTGAAAATATACATGCTAGTTTCGAACACTCTTCCATGCTAAGTTAGGAAAAATGGTAAGAATGATGGTCTTTACCCATAATTTTATGATTATGTTGTGTAGTGATTTTTCCTATAATGAAAAATATATAGGTTTTTTTGTTTTCTAGGCTTGGAACAATTATTTCTACATATTTAGGCATTAGTTATCGTAGAAACGAAACAATAGATTAATCTTATGGCCCCTCACAACCGGCCTTAATTGTTCGGACATGCAATTGGATGGGCTTGGAACGGCCTATACTGCACTATATACTGTAAAATACTGTGAAAGCAATCACTGCCTCCTCTTAGTTTTACTCTGTAAAAAACATATAAAACTACTTAATTTAATTTAAGATGAATGCAAAGGGTTGTAATTTATTTACTGTCCGAACTATAATTGTTAGTTTAATGGGTGGTGGGAAGTTAATGATTCAGTTATAATTAGTTTTGCTTGGTAATTAATAGTACAAAACTGGGCGCTCATTTGCTCTTTATTATGCCTGTTTGGTGCCATACTTGACGTAAGTTCCGTGTGGGTCATTGTGAGATGAAGCAAGAAGGATCCATGGCTGCGGAGGTAATAGATTTGATATGATTATTACTGTAAAATAAGATTTGATATGATTAAATTATTTTGAATTGTGTTTCTGATTCTCCCTTCTAAATTCTGTGTACACATTGCCAGGAATACACAGATAACTTGGGGATTGTTCGCATCTCTTGGAAGATAACTTGGAGCATGCTATTGGATAACAAAGAGTCTTATTCCCTAAGCAATTTCTTTAGATAGAACAATGAAAGAGTAGCAAGGACTGGATCAGGTGCTCCTCCTTCGCACCTTGAAGAGCTGTTGACACTGCATCGTGTACTACCACTGCTCATCACCCATCTCTGCAGTCGAAATCATGATCCCTAAGACAATCGCACGAAAAAAGCAACATAGATAAGCACCTATGTACGAAGGAAAATGGGTGAAGGAATGGCGCCATCAGTTGACACTACCAACGCATATCCTAATGGATCAGTAGCAAAATCAGGTATCTCAGCACTAATAAGAGAGACAATAATGGAAAGTGAATCGATTTTACTCTTGTTTTTAAGCCAGGACAGTGTACATGTGGGAAGCCTCATTTCTGGAATTCAGTACTGTGTAGCACTGCAGAATGAAGGATGAGTGTTATTTGGCAGAGAAGTATCCGTGATTTAAAAGCAATTTTGTAAAGAAAAGAGTTAAATACATTAGGGGTGCCTCAACTTGTTCGGCGCGGTCAGTTTGGTGCCTAAAGTTGTAAAATACATAAAACTAGTGCTCGAACTTGTCTGGATGTGCAAATACGGTGCCTCCCTTCGTATCCGGGCGTATGCTATGCCGGCATGGCGTGACAGCGTGGCGGTGGTCCGCATGTAAGTGGCTGAGAGCAGGGAAGGAGCTGGGTAGCCTGCGCATGAGGAGTCGCCTCGTATTTTATTTAATCACTTATGAAAGCCAACAATAAAAATAAATTGCTTGATTTAAAATCCATGCTGAGATCTCACGGTCGCAGATTGCATTATACGCATCCACCACGCCAAAATATGCACAGTGAACTTTCACGAGGTCTAACTATATATACGGTGTTGCTGTGCAAAAGGTAACTTTGTAGCACGGGTAGTGTGCATGTTTCTCTTAAGTTCGGAGAATTGGATTTTTACAACTCAAAAAAAAAATCAAAAATCTTTTATACGTGCACTCATAGAAGTGTAATATATTGTGCTAAGTTTCATCAAAATTTTCATTTGTATGTGAGAGATGCCAAAAGATACATACATGCAAAATTTTGCTTGTTATTTGGCTGGAATTTTGTCTTTATTGCAGGGCACAATGTAACATAATTTCGTACAATTGGACGGTCAGAGCACATGCATACGTTTCTGGCGTGAAAAAAAGTTGAACTTTTAAGTGACAGTTTTTAACCTTAAAAAAATGCCCAGTGGCCACCCTGCTCCGAAAATTCGCTTTGGCTGCTATGTACCTCTTCAAGCTATTCTTTTATATATGGTACTCGTTTGGGCTCACACAAGTTTTATTTTTATTTTTCAAGTTTGTGTTTATTTTTTTGTCTTTGATATTATTTTTACCTTTTGAAAGAAGAAATGCAAGAAAAAGTTACAACTGCCATAAACTTAAAAGAAAGCGCTAGTGCATTTCATGTTTTTGGAAAATGTTTCACATATATTCAAAATTTATAGTGTTTTCTAAATTCGTCAGGTTCAACATGTTTTAGAATATGTTCATCGAGTATTAAAAAATTGTTGTGTAAAATTATCCTTATAATTCTACAAACCGGTTGACATGTTTTGATACATTTCTAGGATTCAATATTGTTACACAGTAATTTTCATATATGTTGAATAATTTCAAAAAATACAATGCTCAATTTTTTTGATAATTTTGTACTTTAGAAATACAATGAAGATGCAACATAATCATGTATCCTTCTGGTCCGGAGTGAAGGTATATAAATTTACACAATAATCTTAAATATTTGTTGCAATTTTTAAATCCACAGGATTTTTTTAAAGTTAATTTTACCTCTTCAAAGTACACAATGAGAAGATAATAAATAAATAAATATACACAATAACTATGTATCGATAATTATTGTATTTTTTACATGGGAAATTTGCGTGCCATAAAAGTGGAATTCAGAAAAAGGTAAAAAAATAAAACCGATGGATTACGCATCAGAAAAATTGCAAAGGAACACATGGAATTGGTCTACATAATTTTCTAGCTATTACTTGTACATACCAGATAGTTTGCCCACATGGGCGGATGGTGACATTTGGTAACCTAGAGGTGCAGGTTCTAAACACCGTCATGGAGATTTCTTTTCATGTTATTTCTCTCTGCATACACTGTATTTGAGGGCTTTCCTACATATTTTTTTAAATAAAATACAAGGGATGTTTCTGCAAAATAATTCCTCCCTGCACATATCCACTTACATGTGGGCCACTGCCATGCTGGCACTTCACGTGGGCAGGGCGTATGTTTGAATACGGGAGGAGGTACCGTATTTGCACGACTAGACAAGTTCGGGCACTAGTTTTACGTATTTTGCAACTTTGGGCACCAAAGTGATCGTGCAGGACAAGTTTAGGCACCTCCGGTGTATTTAACTCTAAAGAAAAGTACCTGCTACAGCAGGTCCAGAAACCTTGCCTCTTTTAATGTCATCAATTATGTTGTCTTGCTTCATTTTGTACACCCTATTAACAATGTCAACCGATCTGATGGGTGTTGTCCAGGTTAAATCCAAAGTGCCTCACCAACTTCTGGCCATTTACGATTGCAAGTAAAAGTTGTGAATGTATCAGGACCACCATGTACTCGACAAATGGAGATGGTATCCTGATAGTGATAATACATATCCGCTTGTGGCCGTCATTGATGTTTTTGTCTGTATGAGCTCCAAGAGATGTGAACTAAATAGGCAATTGTATTCTCGTATATGGTTCATAAACACAAGACTCTCCTGGCTCCACTGAACCGCATCAAGCGTGCAAGGACTGGGGAAGGTGTCTGGAAGGCTGGAATGCGAACACGGCCACCACGGCAGCAACAGTTGAACTCAACAAGTCTCTTTAGCCAATTACAATCTTTATGGATCCATTCTTTTCTTCCCACCAGAAAACTGCATCACAGTGCACGTATCTACAACACGGGGATCCCCGATTTGATCGGCCATGGTCAGTAGCTAGAATTACCAGCAAGATTGCAAGATTAGCGAAAAAGGCAGGTTGCAAAATATTTGTACAGAGGTCAGTAATATGGTAAAACCTTTAAGGTCATTGATGAACTCAGCAACAAACAAAATGGGGTTGTCCATTGGGATAAAACAGTGGCACTAGCCGAACCATTTTGAATTGGTTCCTCAATTTGAGGCAAACATGATTTTCTCTTGCATGTCGCACAGAGTATTGAGGGAATAATTCGTATCCTAGTTTGTACGGCAACACATGACACAATTATCAAGGGGAAAAATGTCAAGTGTAAGATAAATATGGCTGTAAAGTAGCAGAAGTAGAGGTGAATTAACATACTCTTTCTTTTTGGTCGCCCAATCGAATTGTATATAGTAAGTGGTTCATTAATCCTTGCCCGCTTACTTTGGGGCAGGACTCTTCTTGGACTGCTAGCTCAACGTGCCTAGCACTCATCGGGTTCCATGGGCCTGTAATCGGGAACAATTAGGTATTTTTATTCTATTGAGGTCCAGCACATCCCATAGACAGATTATATGAAATCTGAAACAATCAAAATGAAAAGGGAGCAGACAAAATGGATGTGCCCGGCTGGAATAAAATGCACAATTAAACTCACAGTAACAAACAAAACAAAGAAGATGAAAAGGCCATGCAACCATATGTAAGAATATCACAGCAGTGACACCTGTCCAGCAGACATTGTTGCAATTGGGTGTGACGCACACCCCGGGGAACCCCAACGAACGAGCACCACAAACCTGTAAGGAGGAATAATATGTCTGTTTCGTAGATATGAATACGTGGAGGATAATTAGAGGGAGGAAGATGGATGGTTGGCAAGAACGAAACTAAGCAACGGGCATGGCCGTCCAACAGCGGGAGGTGAGAGACGACACGGAAGACAGGAAGAAAGAGGGGTGGTGGGAGGCGTAATATATATGAGGGAGAACGGAAGGCGGGAAGGAAGGGATGGAGTGAGGCAATATATGAAGGAGAACAGGAAACTGTGATGACGCAAATTTGTTGGGGAACGTAGTAATTTCAAAATTTTCCTATGCACACACAAGATCATGGTGATGCATAGCAACGAGAGGGGAGAGTGTGTCCACGTACCCTCGTAGACCGAAAGCGGAAGCGTTATGACAACGCGGTTGATGTAGTCGTACGTCTTCACGGCCCGACTGATCAAGCACCAAAAGTACGGCACCTCCGAGTTCTAGCACACGTTCAGCTCGATGACGTCCCTCGAACTCCGATCCAGCCGAGTGTCGAGGAAGAGTTCCGTCAGCACGACGGCGTGGTGATGATCTTGATGTTCTACCGTCGCAGGGCTTCGCCTAAGCACCGCTATAATATTATCGAGGAGGACTATGGTGGAGGGGGCACCGCACACGGCTAAGAGATCAATGATCAATTGTTGTTGTGCCTAGAGGTGCCCCCCTGCCCCCGTATATAAAGGAGCAAGGGGGGAGGGGGCGGCCGGCCTAGGAGGGGGCGCGCCAAGGGCAGTCCTACTCCCACCGGGAGTAGGACTCCCTCCTTCCTTGTTGGAGTAGGAGAAGGGGAAAGAGGGGAAGAGGAAGAAGGAAAAGGGGGCTGCGCCCCTTGTCCAATTCGGACCAGAGGGGGGGGGCGCAGGCCTCCTTCCTTTTGGCCTCTCTCCTCTATTCCCTTATGGCCCAATAAGGCCCATATACTCCCCGGCGAATTCCCGTAACTCTCCGGTACTCCGAAAAATACCCGAATCACTCGGAACCTTTCCGAACTCCGAATATAGTCGTCCAATATATCGATATTTACATCTCGACCATTTCGAGACTCCTCGTCATGTCCCCGATCTCATCCGGTACTCCGAACTCCTTCGGTACATCAAAACTCATAAACTCATAATATAATTGTCATCGAAACCTTAAGCGTGCGGACCCTATGGGTTCGAGAACAATGTAGACATGACTGAGACACGTCTCCGGTCAATAACCAATAGCGGAACCTGGATGCTCATATTGGCTCCCACATATTCTATGAAGATCTTTACCGGTCAAACCGCATAACAACGTATGTTGTTCCCTTTGTCATCGGTATGTTACTTGCCCGAGATTCGATCGTCGGTATCTTAATACCTAGTTCAATCTGGTTACCGGCAAGTCTCTTTACTCGTTCCGTAATACATCATCCCGCAACTAACTCATTAGCTACATTGCTTGCAAGGCTTATAGTGATGTGCATTACCGAGAGGGCCCAGAGATACCTCTCCGACAATCGGAGTGACAAATCCTAATCTCGAAATACGTCAACCCAACATGTACCTTCGGAGACACCTGTAGAGCTCCTTTATATTCACCCAGTTATGTTGTGACGTTTGGTAGCACACAAAGTGTTCCTCCGGTAAACGGGAGTTGCATAATCTCATAGTCATAGAAACATGTATAAGTCATGAAGAAAGCAATAGCAACATACTAAACGATCAAGTGCTAAGCTAACGGAATGGGTCAAGTCAATCACATCATTCTTCTAATGATGTGATCATGTTAATCAAATGACTACTCATATCTATGGTTAGGAAACTTAACCATCTTTGATTAACGAGCTAGTCAAGTTGAGGCATACTAGTGACACTATGTTTGTCTATGTATTCACACATGTATTATGTTTCCGGTTAATACAATTCTAGCATGAATAATAAACATTTATCATGAAATAAGGAAATAATTAATAACTCTATTATTGCCTCTAGGGCATATTTCCTTCAGTTTCCCACTTGCACTAGAGTCAATAATCTAGTTCACATCGCCATGTGATTTAACACCAATATTCACATCTGTATGTGATTAATACCCAAAGTTCACATCGTCATGTGATCAACACCCAAAGGGTTTACTTGAGTCAATAATCTAGTTCACATCGCTATGTGATTAACACCCAAAGAGTACTAAGGTATGATCATGTTTTGCTTGTGAGAGAAGTTTAGTCAACGGGTCTGTTATATTCAGAGCCGTATGTATTTTGCAAATATTCTATGTCCACAATGCTCTGCATGGAGCTACTCTAGCTAATTGCTCCCACTTTCAATATGTATCCAGATTGAGACTTAGAGTCATCTGGATTGGTGTAAAAGCTTGCATTATTGTAAGTTTTTACGACGGGCTCTTTTATCACCTCCATAATCGAGAAACATCTCCTTAGTCCTCACTAAGGATATTCTTGACCGTTGTCCAGTGATCTACTCTTAGATCAAAATTGTATTCCTTTGCCAAACTCAGAGCAAGGTATACAATAGGTCTGGTTCACAGCATAGCATACTTTATAGAACCTATGACTGAGGCATAGGGAATGACTTTTCATTCTCTTTCTATTTTCTACCATGGTCGGGTCTTGAGTCTTACTCAACTTCATACCTTTGCATCACAGGCAAGAACTCCTTCTTTGACTGTTCCATTTTGAACTATTTCAAAAATTTATCAAGGTATGTACTCATTGAAAAATCTTATCAAGCGTCTTGATCTATCTATATAGATCTTGATGCTCAATGTGTAAGCAGCTTCACCGAGGTCTTGCTTTGAAAAACTCTTATTCAAGTATCCTTTCATGCTATCCAGAATTTCTATATCATTTCCAATCAACAATATGTCATCCACATATAATATTATAAATGCTACACAGCTCCCACTCACTTTCTTGTAAATACAGGCTTCTTCAAAAGTCTGTATAAAACCATATGCTTTGATCAACTCATCAAAGCGTATATTCCAACTCCGAGATGCTTGCACCAGTCCATATATGGATCGCTGGAGCTTGCACAATTTGTTTGCACCTTTAGGATTGACAAAACCTTCTGGTTGCATCATATACAACTCTTCTTTAAAAAAACCATTAAGGAATGCAGTTTTGACATCCATTTGCCAGATTTCATAAAATGTGGCAATTGCTAACATGATTCGGACAGACTTAAGCATCGCTACAGTTGAGAAAATCTCATTGTAGTCAACACCTTGAACTTGTCGAATAACCTTTTTGCGACAAGTCGAGCATTTTAGATAGTAATACTACTATCAGCACCTGTCTTCCTCTTGAAGATCCATTTATATAATATGGCTTGCCGATCATCGGGCAACTCCACCAAAGTCCACACTTTGTTCTCATACATGGATCCCATCTCAGATTTCATGGCCTCAAGCCATTTCGTGGAATCTGGGCTCATCATCGCTTCCTCATAGTTCGTAGATTTATCATGGTCTAGTAACATGACTTCCAGAACAGGATTACCGTACCACTCTGGTGCGGATCTTACTCTGGAAGACCTACGAGGTTTTGTAGTAACTTGATCTGAAGTTTCATGATCATCATCATTAGCTTCCTCATTAATTGGTGTAGGAATCACTGGAACTGATTTCTGTGATGAACTACTTTCCAATTCAGGAGAAGGTACAATTACCTCATCAAGTTCTACTTTCCTCCCACTCACTTCTTTCGAGAGAAACTTCTTCTCTAGAAAGGATCCATCTTAGCAACGAATAACTTGCCTTCGGATCTGTGATAGAAGGTGCACCCAATAGTTACCTTTAGGTATTCTATGAAGACGCACTTCTTCGATTTGGGTTCGAGCTTATTAGGTTGAATCTTTTTCACATAAGCATCGCAGCCCCAAACTTTTAAGAAACGACAACTTTGGTTTCTTGCTAAACCACAGTTCATAAGGCGTCGTCTCAACGGATGTTGATGGTGCCCTATTTAAAGTGAATGCAGCTGTCTCCAATGCATAACCCCAAAACGATGGTGGTAAATCGGTAAGATACATCATAGATTGCACCATATCCAATAAAGTGCGATTACGATGTTCGGACACACCATAACGTTGTGGTGTTCCAGGTGGCGTGAGCTGTGAAACTATTTCACATTGTTTTAATTGAAGACCAAATTCGTAACTCAAATATTTGTCTCCGCGATCAAATCACAGAAACTTTATTTTCTTGTTACCATGATTCTCCACTTCACTCTGAAATTATTTGAACTTTTCAAATGTTTCAGACTTGTGCTTCATTAAGTAGATATACTCATATCTGCTCAAATCATCTTGTGAAGGTCAGAAAATAACGATACCCGCCACGAGCATCAACACTCATTGGACCGCATACATCGGTATGTATTGTTTCCAATAAGTCACTAGCTCGTTCCATTGTTCCGAAGAACGGAGTTTTAGTCATCTTGCCCAAAAGGCACGGTTCGCAAGCATCAAATGATTCATAACCAAGTGATTCCAAAAATCCATCTTTATGGAGTTTCTTCATGCGCTTTACACCGATATGACCCAAACAGCAGTACCACAAATAAGTTGCACTATCATTATCAACTTTGCATCTTTTGGCATCAATATTATGAATATGTGTATCACTACGATCGAGATCCAACAAACTATTTTCATTAGGTGTATGACCATTGAAGGTTTTATTCATGTAAACAGAACAACAATTATTCTCTGACTTTAAATGAATAACCGTATTGCAATAAACATGATCAAATCATATTCATGCTCGACGCAAACGCCAAATTACATTTATTTAGGTTTAACACTAATCCCGAAAGTATAGGGAGTGTGCGATGATGATCATATCAATCTTGGAACCACTTCCAATACACATCGTCACTTCACCCTCAACTAGTCTCTGTTTATTCTGTAACTCCTGTTTCGAGTCACTAATTTTTAGCAACCGAACAAGTATCAAATACTCAGGGGCTACTATGAACACTAGTAAGGTACACATCAATAACCTGTATATCAAATATACCCTTGTTCACTCTGCCATCCTTCTTATCCACCAAATATTCAGGGCATTTCCGCTTCCAGTGACCATTTCCTTTGCAGTGTAAGTGATTTCTACTACACAACCTTCTTCTTGTAGACGTTGTTGGGCCTGCAAGTGCACAGGTTTGTAGGACAGTAGCAAATTTCCCTCAAGTGGATGACCTAAGGTTTATCAATCCATAGGAGGCGTAGGATGAAGATGGTCTCTCTTAAACAACCCTGCAACCAAATAACAAAGAGTCTCTTGTGTCCCCAACACACCCAATACAATGGTAAATTGTATAGGTGCACTAGTTCGGCGAAGAGATGAAGATACAAGTGCAAAATAGATAGTAGATATAGGTTTTTGTAATCTGAAATAATAAAAACAGCAAGGTAACAAGTGGCAAAAGTGAGCGTAAACGGTAATGCAATGATAGGAAACAAGGCCTAGGGTTCATACTTTCACTAGTGCAAGTTCTCTCAACAATAATAACATAGATAGATCATATAACAAGCCCTCAACATGCAACAAAGAGTCACTCCAAAGCCATTAATAGCGGAGAACAAACGTAGAGATTATGGTAGGGTACGAAACCACCTCAAAGTTATTCTTTCGAATCAATCTATAAAAGAGTTCGTACTAGAATAACACCTTAAGACACAAATCAACCAAAACCCTAATGTCACCTAGATACTCCACTGTCACCTCAAGTATCCATGGGCATGATTATACGATATGCATCGCACAATCTCATATTCATCCAACCAACATAAAAGTACTTCAAAGAGTGCCCCAAAGTTTCTACCGGAGAGTCAAGAACGTGTGACAACCCCTATGCATAGGTTCATGGGCGGAACCCGCAAGTTGGTCACCAAAACATACATCAAGTGGCACATGATATCCCATTGTCACCATAGATAATCACGGCAAGACATACATCAAGTGTTCTCATAAAGACTCAATCTGATAAAATAACTTCAAAGGGGAAACTCAATTCATCACGAGAGAGTAGAGGGGGAGAAACATCATAAGATCCAACTACAATAGCAAAGCTCGGGATACATCAAGATCGTGTCATAGAGGGAACACGAGAGAGAACACGAGAGAGAGAGATCAAACACATAGCTACTGGTACATACCATCAGCCCCGAGGGTGAACTACTCCCTCCTCGTCATTGATAGCGCCGGGATGATGAAGATGGCCACCGGTGATGGGATCCCCCTCCGGCAGGGTGCTTGAACAGGGTCCCGATTGGTTTTTGGTGGCTACAGAGGCTTGCGACAGCGAAACTCCCGATCTATCTTCTGTTCTGGAAGTTTTAGGGTACAAGAGTATATATGGGTGCAGGGGGTACGTCGGTGGATCTCCGGGATGCTCACGAGGTAGGGGGGCGCGCCCAGGGGGGTTGGGCGCGCCCCCCACCCTCGTGGGCAGCCCATATCTCCCCTGACGTGCACTCCAAGTTCCCTGGGTTGCTTTCCTTCCAAAAATAACTTCTCAAGTTTATTTCGTTCCGTTTTGACTCCGTCTGATATTCCTTTTCCTCAAAACACTGAAATAGGCATAAAACAGCAAATCTCGGCCGGGCCTCCGGTTAATAGGTTAGTCCCAAAAATAATATAAAAGTGGATAATAAATCCCAATATTTCCTAAAACAGTAGATAAAGTAGCATGGAGCAATCAAAAATTATAGATACGTTGGAGACGTATCAAGCATCCCCAAGCTTAATTCCTGCTCGTCCTCGAGTAGGTAAATGATAAAAAGGAATTTTTGATGCAGAGTGATACTTTGGCATAATTTCAATGTAAATATTCTTAATTGTGGCATGAATATTCAGATCCGAAAGATTCAAGACAAAAGTTCATATTGACATAAAAGTAATAATACCTCAAGCATACTAATCAAAGCAATCATGTGTTCTCAAAATAGCATGGCTAAAGAAAGTTATCCCTACAAAATCATATAGTCTGGTTGTTGCTCTATCTTCATCACACAAAGTATTTAATCATGCACAACCCCGATGACAAGCCAAGCAATTGTTTCATACTTTAGTAATCTCAAACTCTTGAAACTTTCACGCAATACATGAGCATGAGCCATGGACATAGCACTATAGGTGGAATAGAATGGTGGTTGTGGAGAAGACAAAAAGGAGAAGATAGTCTCACATCAACTAGGCGTATCAACGGGCTATGGAGATGCCCATCAATAGATATCAATGTGAGTGAGTAGGGATTGCCATGCAACGGATGCACTAGAGCTATAAGTATATGAAAGCTCAACAAAAGAAACTAAGTGGGCGTGCATCCAACTTGCTTGCTCACGAAGACCTAGGGCAATTTTGAGGAAGCCCATCATTGGAATATACAAGCCAAGTTCTATAATGAAAAATTCCCACTAGTATATGAAAGTGACAACATAGGAGACTCTCTATCATGAAGATCTTGGTGCTACTTTGAAGCACAAGTGTGGTAAAAGGGTAGTAGCATTGTCCCTTCTCTCTTTTCTCTCATTTTTTTAATATTATTATTATTTTTTGTTTGGGCCTTTTCTCTTTTTTTATGGCCTCTTTTTTTTCGTCCGAAGTCTCATCCCGACTTATGGGGGAATCATAGTCTCCATCATCCTTTCCTCACTGGGACAATGCTCTAATAATGATGATCATCACACTTTTATTTTTCTTACAACTCAACAATTATAACTCGATACTTAGAACAAATTATGACTCTATATGAATGCCTCCGGCGGTGTACCGGGATATGCAATGACTCATGAGTGACATGTATGAATGAATTATGAACGGGGGCTTTGCCACAAATACGATGTCAACTACATGATCATGCTAAGCAATATGACAATGATGGAGCGTGTCATAATAAATGGAACGGTGGAAAGTTGCATGGCAATATATCTCGGAATGGCTATGGAAATGCCATGATAGGTAGGTATGGTGGCTGTTTTGAGGAAGGTATATGGTGGGTGTATGATATCGGCGAAAAGTGCACGGTAGTAGAGAGGCTAGCAAAGGCAGAAGGGTGAGAGTGCGTATAATCCATGGACTCGACATTAATCATAAGAACTCATGCACTTGTTGCAAAAATTTAGAAGTCATCAAAAACCAAAGCACTACGCGCATGCTCCTAGGGGGGGTAAATTGGTAGGAAAAGACCATAGCTCGTCCCCGACCGCCACTCATAAGGAAGACAATCAATAAATAAATTTGTGCTCCAACTTCATCACAAAGCGGTTCACCATACGTGCATGCTACGGGAATCACAAACTTCAACACAAGCATTCTTTAAATTCACAATCACCCAACTAGCACGACTTTGATATTATCACCTCCATATCTCAAAACAATTATCAAGCATCAAACTTATCTTAGTATTCAACGCACTCAAAAGAAAGTTTCACATATCTTGAATACCAAGTATATTAATATTAAGCAAATTACCATGCTATTAACGACTCTCAAAATAATCTAAGTTAAGCATGAGAGACTAATAGTTTCTTTAAAACAAACCCACCACCGTGCTCTAAAAGATCTAAGTGAAGTACTAGAGCAAAAATTATCACGCTCAAAAGATATAAGTGAAGCACTATGAGCAAAACTATCAAGCTCAAAAGATATAAGTGAAGCACATAGAGTATTCTAGCAAATTCCAATTCATGTATGGCTCTCCCATTAAAGAATTTCAGATCTTGATACTTCATTCAAACAGCAAACAAAGCTAAAGAAAACTACAATGCAAGGATAGCACAACTCATGTGAAGAAGCAAAAACTTAGGCTCAACCGATACTAACCGATAGTTGTTGAAGAAGAAAGGTGGGATGCCTAACGGGACATCCCCAAGCTTAGATGCTTGAGACTTCTTGAAATATTATCTTGGGGTGCCTTAGGCATCCCCAAGATTGAACTTTTGTGTCTGCTTAATTCCTCTCATATCATGATTTCTCTTCTTTTTATCAAAAGCTTCATTCGCAACAAACTCAACAAGAACTCGTGAGATAGGTTAGTATAAACCAATGCAAAACCTTATCATTTTCTACTGTAACAAATCACTAAAATTATTATTCAACATTGCATACTAAATGCCTCTGTATATTTAATACTCCTATCATCAAATAGAATCATTAAACAAGCAAACATATGCAAACAATGCAACCATAACAGCAATCTGTCAAAACAGTACAGCCTGTAAAGAATGCAAGAGTATCAATACTTATGAACTAAAATTCCCACTGTAATAAATTTATCATAGCTCAATATGCAAAAAGATTCAACGTTAGACCATGCTTTGACTTTTCTAGGGAATTTTTGCAACAGCGGTAAACTTTCTGTTTTCAAACAGCAACATGCATACTAGCAAAATAAGCATGGCAAAGGCTATCCCTGACTTTTTTATTGAAACTAAAGATGCAAAAAATTATTCTAACTAACATCAAGCAAAAACTAACAAAAGAAATTGACGCTCCAAGCAAAACACATATCATGTGGTGAATAAAAATATAGCTCCAAGTAAAGTTACCGATGAATGAAGACGAAAGAGGGGATGCCTTCCGGGGCATCCCCAAGCTTAGGCTCTTGGTTGTCCTTGGATATTACCTTGGGGTTCCTTGGGCATCCCCAAGCTTAGGCTCTTTCCACTCCTTATTCCATAGTCCATCAAATCTTTACCCAAAACTTGAAAACTTCAACCACACAAAACTCAAAACAAAACTCGCAAGCTCCGTTAGTATAAGAAAATAAAACTACCACTTAGGTACTGTAATGAACTCATTCTAAATTCATATTGGTGTAATATCTACTGTATTCTAACTTCTCCATGGTTCATACCACTTAATACTAGCCATAGATGCATCAAAATAAGCAAACAACACAATGAAAACAGAATCTGTCAAGAACAGAACAGTCTGTAGTAATCTGTATCAAACGTATACTTCTGGAACCCCAAAAATTATGAAATAAGTTTCTGGACCTGAGAAATTTGTCTATTAATCATCTTCAAAAAGAATCAACCTAAAATCACTCTCCAGTAAAAAATGGCAGCTAATCTCGTGAGCGCTAAAGTTTCTGTTTTTCACAGCAAGATCACATAAACTTCACCCAAGTCTTCCCAAAGGTTCTACTTGGCACTTTATTGAAACAAAAGCTATAAAACATTATTACTACAGTAGCCTAATCATTTGGACACACAAAAACAGTAAGGATAAATATTGGGTTGTCTCCCAACAAGCGCTTTTCTCTAATGCCTTTCTAGCTAGGCATAATGATGACAATGATGCTCACATAAAAGATAAGAATTGAAACATAACGGGAGCATCATGAAGCATATGACTAGCACATTTAAGTCTAACCCACTTCCTATGCATAGGGATTTTGTGAGCAAACAAATTATCAGAACAATAATCAACTAGCATAGGATGGCACAACAAGCATAGCTTCAAGAATTTAAGCACATAGAGAGGAAACTTGACATTATTGCAATTCCTACAAGTATATGTTCCTCTCTCATAATAATTTTCAGTAGCATCATGAATGAATTCAACAATATAACCAGCACCTAAAGCATTCTTTTCATGATCTACAAGCATAGAATTTTTAATAATGTTCACATAAGCAAAATTCTTCTCATTCGGAATAGTAGGATTATCATAAGAGACTTGAACACTAAAAATTGTTTCCACATTAAAAGAGTAATGTTCAGAAAAAGTGTAATCATAATCGTGACAAGATTTGTAAATATAATCATCACTACTTTTTATAGCATAAGTTTTATCACAATAATCATCATAAGTAGCAACTTCGTTCTCATCATAATCGATTGAAACCTCTCCCAAGATAGTGGAATCACTAAATAAAGTTGACACTCTTCCAAATCCACTTTCATATTCATCACAATAAAATTCAACATCCTCCAAAATAGTGGGATCACTACTTCCTAAAGTTGACACTCTTCCAAACCCACTTTCATCAATATAATCATCATAGGTAGGAGGCATGCTATCATCATAACAACTTTGCATATCAAAACTTGGGATGCTAAAAATATCATCTTCATTAAACATAGCATCTCCAAGCTTGGGACAAACATTAATTCCAGCAAATATATTCTCAAATATTTGATCCTCGTCAAACATAGCTTCCCCAAGCTTGGGCCCTTTCATATCATAAGCATAATCACTCTCATCATTAAAAATATTGATAGCACCAATAGTATAGCAATTATCATCATCACAATGAGTAGTAGGAGCAACATCATTTGGGAGGGATACCTTTCTACCTTTGTTGCTCCTTCTTTTCTTTTTCTTCTTCACATTATGTGTAGGTTCAACCTTCCTATTTGAGATCCTTATTGATGAGATTGGTTGAATAGAAAGCTCCTCCTCGTTACCTGATTCATCATGAGAAATAATAGGAGGATATTGGGAAGTCTCTTCCCTTTCATCAGTATTCTCATCATCTTCTATTTGCTTTCTTTTCTTTATGTAATTGGCAATATAAGGATTTTCAATGCAATTCACCGCACAATACATATAAATCTTATCTAGATCAAAATCATGAAATCTATCAAGATTAAATTTTGGAATACCCTCGGTTATACGTTTCATTTCTTCATAACCCAAAAGAAGGCTAAGTTCTTTATGATGATCAAAGGTAACCAAATTATCACAATATTTGGAAACGACTTGATCATGAAACAAATAGCATTGGAGCTTTAAATGACCATGTTCATTGCAAAGTTCACAAGGGGTACTATAAATATTGAATCTTTCAGCACATTCATCTAGCTCTTCTTGCAACAATTTGGTTTCTAAGTACTTATGCCTCTTGCAATAAATATCTTCTCTATTTGGTGTGTCCATGCAAACATGCACTCCACAAAAGTTGACATGCTCACAAGAGATATTTTCATCATAACTAGTGCAATCATCATTAGCATTATGGATATTCAAAGAATTCGTACTAACAACATTGCAATCATGCTCATCATTCAAAGATTTAGTGCCAAACATTTTAGAGATTTCTTCTTCTAGCACTTGAGCACAATTATCCTTTCCATCATACTCACGAAAGATATTAAAAAGGTGAAGCGTATGAGACAAACTCAATTCCATTTTTTTGGTAGTTTTCTTTTATAAACTAGACTAGTGCTAAAACAAGAAACAAAAAGATTCGATTGCAAGATCTTAAGATATACCTTCAAGCACTCACCTCCTCGGCAACGGCGCTAGAAAAGAGCTTGATGTCTACTACACAACCTTCTTCTTGTAGACGTTGTTGGGCCTACAAGTGCACAGGTTTGTAGGACAGTAGCAAATTTCCCTCAAGTGGATGACCTAAGGTTTATCAATCCGTAGGAGGCGTAGGATGAAGATGGTCTCTCTCAAACAACCCTGCAACCAAATAACAAAGAGTCTCTTGTGTCCCCAACACACCCAATACAATGGTAAATTGTATAGGTGCACTAGTTCGGTGAAGAGATGAAGATACAAGTGCAAAATAGACAGTAGATATAGGTTTTTGTAATCTGAAATAATAAAAACAGCAAGGTAACAAGTGGCAAAAGTGAGCGTAAACGGTAATGCAATGATAGGAAACAAGGCCTAGGGTTCATACTTTCACTAGTGCAAGTTCTCTCAACAATAATAACATAGATAGATCATATAACAAGCCCTCAACATGCAACAAAGAGTCACTCCAAAGCCACTAATAGCGGAGAACAAACATAGAGATTATGGTAGGGTACGAAACCACCTCAAAGTTATTCTTTCGGATCGATCTATAAAAGAGTTCGTACTAGAATAACACCTTAAGACACAAATCAACCAAAACCCTAATGTCACCTAGATACTCCATTGTCACCTCAAGTATCCGTGGGAATGATTATACGATATGCATCACACAATCTCATATTCATCCAACCAACATAAAAGTACTTCAAAGAGTGCCCCAAAGTTTCTACCGGAGAGTCAAGAACGTGTGCCATGTTGGAAATATGCCCTAGAGGAAATAATAAAAGTGTTATTATTATATTTCCTTGTTCATGATAATTGTCTTTTATTCATGCTATAACTGTATTATCCGGAAATCGTAATACACGTGTGAATACATAGACCACAATATGTCCCTAGTGAGCCTCTAGTTGACTAGCTCGTTGTGATCAACAGATAGTCATGGTTTCCTGGCTATGGACATTGGATGTCGTTGATAACGGGATCACATCATTAGGAGAATGATGTGATGGACAAGACCCAATCCTAAGACTAGCACAAAAGATCGTGTAGTTCATTTGCTAGAGCTTTGCCAATGTCAAGTATCTCTTCCTTTGACCATGAGATCGTGTAACTCCTGGATACCGTAGGAGTGCTTTGGGTGTATCAAACGTCACAACGTAACTGGGTGACTATAAAGGTGCACTACAGGTATCTCCGAAAGTATCTATTGTTTTATGCGGATCGAGACTGGGATTTGTCACTCCGTGTAAACGGAGAGGTATCTCTGGGCCCACTCGGTAGGACATCATCATATGCGCAATGTGACCAAGGATTTGATCACGGGATGATGTGTTACGGAACGAGTAAAGTGACTTGCCGATAACGAGATTGAACAAGGTATTGGATACCGACGATCGAATCTCGGGCAAGTAAAATACCGCTAGACAAAGGGAATTGAATACGGGATCGATTGAGTCCTTGACATCGTGTTTCATCCGATGAGATCATCGTGGAACATGTGGGAGCCATCATGGGTATCCAGATCCCGCTGTTGGTTATTGACCGGAGAACGTCTCGGTCATGTCTGCATGTCTCCCGAACCCGTAGGGTCTACACACTTAAGGTTCGATGACGCTAGGGTTATAAAGGAAGCTTGTATGTGGTTACCGAATGTTGTTCGGAGTCCCGGATGAGATCCCAGACGTCACGAGGAGTTCCGGAATGGTCCGGAGGTAAAGATTTATATATAGGAAGTCCTGTTTCGGCCATCGGGACAAGTTTCGGGGTCATCGGTATTGTACCGGGACCACCGGAAGGGTCCCGGGGGCCCACCGGGTGGGGCCACCTGCCCCGGGGGGCCACATGGGCTGTAGGGGGTGTGCCTTGGCCTACATGGGCCAAGGGCACCAGCCCCAAGAGGCCCATGCGCAAGGAAACTTGGAGAGGGAAGAGTCCTAAAGGGGGAAGGCACCTCTGAGGTGCCTTGGGGAGGATGGACTCCTCCCCATCCTTAGCCGCACCCCTTCCTTGGAGGAGGGGGCAAGGCTGCGCCCTCCCCCTCTCCCTTGGCCCTATATATAGTGGGGAAAAGGAGGAGCAATCATACCTAAGGCCTTTGGTTGCCTCCCTCTCCCTTCCGTGACACATCTCCTCTCCCGTAGGTGCTCGGCGAAGCCCTGCAGGGTTGCTACGCTCCTCCATCACCACCACGCCGTTGTGCTGCTGCTGGATGGAGTCTTCCTTAACCTCTCCCTCTCTCCTTGCTGGATCAAGGCGTGGGAGACGTCACCGGGCTGTACGTGTGTTGAACGCGGAGGTGCCGTCCGTTCGGCACTAGGATCATCGGTGATCTGAATCACGACGAGTACAACTCCATCAACCCCGTTCACTTGAACGCTTCCGCTTAGCGATCTACAAGGGTATGTAGATGCACTCCCCTTTCTACTCGTTGCTGGTCTCTCCATAGATAGATCTTGGTGTTACGTAGGAAATTTTTTGAATTTCTGCTACGTTTCCCAACAGTGGCATCATGAGCTAGGTCTATTGCGTAGATTCTTTGCACGAGTAGAACACAAAGTAGTTGTGGGCGTTGATGTTGTTCAATATGCTTACCGTTACTAGTCCAATCTTGTTTCGGCGGTATTGTGGGATGAAGCGGCCCGGACCGACCTTACACGTACTCTTACGTGAGACAGGTTCCACCGATTGACATGCACCTGGTGCATAAGGTGGCTAGCGGGTGCCAGTCTCTCCCACTTTAGTCGGAACGGATTCGATGAAAAGGGTCCTTATGAAGGGTAAATAGCAATTGGCATATCACGTTGTGGTCTTGCGTAGGTAAGAAACGTTCTTGCTAGAAACCCATAGCAGCCACGTAAAACATGCAACAACAATTAGAGGACGTCTAACTTGTTTTTGCAGGGTATGCTATGTGATGTGATATGGCCAAAGGATGTGATGAATGATATATGTGATGTATGAGATTGATCATGTTCTTGTAATAGGATTCACGACTTGCATGTCGATGAGTATGACAACCGGCAGGAGCCATAGGAGTTGTCTTTATTTTTTGTATGACCTGCGTGTCATTAAAGAACGCTATGTAAACTACTTTACTTTATTGCTAAACGCGTTAGCCATAGAAGTAGAAGTAGTCGTTGGCGTGACAACTTCATGAAGACACGATGATGGAGATCATGATGATGGAGATCATGGTGTCATGCCGGTGACGATGATGATCATGGAGCCCCGAAGATGAAGATCAAAAGGAGCAAAATGATATTGGCCATATCATGTCACTATTTGATTGCATGTGATGTTTATCATGTTTATGCATCTTGTTTACTTAGGACGACGGTAGTAAATAAGATGATCCCTTACAAAATTTCAAGAAGTGTTCTCCCCTAACTATGCACCGTTGCTACAGTTCGTCGCTTCTAAGCACCACGTGATGATCGGGTGTGATGGATTCTTACGTTCACATACAATGGGTGTAAGACAGTTTTACACAGCGAAAACACTTAGGGTTAACTTGACGAGCCTAGCATGTGCAGACATGGCCTCGGAACACGGAGACCGAAAGGTCGAGCATGAGTCGTATAGTAGATACGATCAACATAAGATGTTCACCGACGTTAACTAGTCCGTCTCACGTGATGATCGGACACGGCCTAGTTGACTCGGATCATGTAATCACTTAGATGACTAGAGGGATGTCTATCTGAGTGGGAGTTCATAAGATGAACTTAATTATCTTGAACATAGTCAAAAGACCTTTTGCAAATTATGTCGTAGCTCGCGCTATAGTTCTACTGTTTAGTTATGTTCCTAGAGAAAATATAGTTGAAAGTTGACAGTAGCGATTATGCGGACAGTAGAAAGCTTATGTCCTTAATGCACTGCTCAGTGTGCTGAACCCCAAACATCGTTTTGTGGATGTTTCGAACATCGAACATACACGTTTTGATAACTACGTGATAGTTCAGTTAAATGGTTTAAGTAGAGGCACCAAAGACGTTTTCGAAACATCACGGAACATATGAGATGTTTTGAGGGCTGAAATTGGGATTTCAGGCTCGTGCCCACGTCAAAAGGTATAAGACCTCCGACAATTTTCTTAGCCTGCAAACTAAGGGAGAAAAGCTTAATCGTTGAGCTTGTGCTCAGATTGTCTGAGTACGACAATCACTTGAATCAAGTGGGAGTTAATCTTCCAGATGAGATAGTGATGTTTCCCCAAAGTCATTGCCACCGAGCTGCTAGAGCTTCGTGATGAACTATAACATATCAGGGATAAATAAGATGATCCTTGAGGTATTCACGATGTTTGAGATCGCGAAAGTAGAAATCAAGAAGGAGCATCAATTGTTGATGGTTGGTGAAACCACTAGTTTCAAGAAGGGCAAGGGCAAGAAGGGATACTTCATGAAACGGCAAATCAGCTGCTGCACCAGTGAAGAAACCCAAGGTAAAACCCAAACCCGAGACTAAGTGCTTCTGTAATTAGGGGAACAACCACTAGAGCAGAATTACCCTAGATACTTGGTAGATAAGAAGGCTGGCAAGGTCAATAGAAGTATATTGGATATACATTGTGTTGATGTGTACTTTACTAGTACTCCTAGTAGCACCAGGGTATTAGATACCGGTTCGGTTGCTAAGTGTTAGTAACTCGAAATAAAAGCTACGGAATAAACGGAGACTAGCTAAAGGTGAGCTGACGATATGTGTTGGAAATGTTTCCAATGTTGATATGATCAAGCATCGCACGCTCCCTCTACCATCGAGATTGGTGTTAAAACCTGAATAATTGTTATTTGGTGTTTGCGTAGAGCATAGACATGATTGGATTATGACTATTGCAATACGGTTATTCATTTAAGGAGAATAATAGTTACTCTATTTATGTGAATAATACCTTCAGTGGTCCTGCACCTAAATAAATGGTTTATTGAATCTCGATCGTAGTGATACACATTTTCATGCCAAAAGATATAAGATAGTAATGATAGTACCACTTACTTGTGGCACTGCCATGTAAGTCATAATGGTATAAAACGCATGAAGAAGCTCCATGTTGATGGATCTTTGGACTCACTCGTTTTTGAAAAGTTTGAGACATGCGAACCATGTCTATTGGTATATATGCATGAAGAAACTCCATGCAAATGGACCGTTTGAACTCAATTGATTTTGAATCACTTGAGATATGCAAATCATACCACATGGGCAAGATGACTGAAAAGCCTCGGTTTCAGTAAGATGGAACAAGATAGCAACGTGTTGGAAGTAACACATTTTGATGTGTCCAATCCAATGAGTGCTGAGGCATGCAGTGAATATCGTTATGATCTTACTTCACAGATGATTCGAGTAGATGTTGAGAATATTTACTTGATGAAACACATGTCTGAATTATTGAATGGTTCAAATAATTTCAGAGTGAAGTAGAAGATCATTAGAGGATAAAATGTCTATGATATGATCATAGAGATGAATATCTAAGTTACGAGTTTTGGCACACAATTAAGACATTGTGGAAATTGTTTCACAATTAATACCGCCTGGAACACCATAGTGTGATGGTGTGTCCGAACATCATAGTTGCACCCTATTGGATATGGTGCGTACCATGATGTCTCTTATCGAATTACCACTATTGTCCATGGGTTAGGCATTAGAGACAACCACACTCATTTTAATAGGGCACCGCGTAATTCCGTTGAGATGACACCGTATGAATTATGGTTTAGAGAAACCTAAGTTGTCGTTTCTTAAAAGTTTGGGGCTGCGACGCTTATATGAAAAAGTTTCAGGTTGATAAGCTCGAACCCAAAGCGGATAAAATGCATCTTCATAGGAAACCCAAAACAGTTGGGTATACCTCCTAATTCAGATCCGAAAGCAATATGGATTGTTTCTACAATCGGGTCCTTTCTCGAGGAAAGGTTTCTCTTGAAAGAGTTGAGTGGGAGGATGGTGGAGACTTGATATGGTTATTGAACCATCACTTCAACCAGTGTGTATCAGGGCACAGGAAGTTGTTCCCGTGGCACCTACACCAATTGAAGTAGAAGCTTATGATATTGATCATGAAACTTCGGATCAAGTCACTACCAAACCTCGTAGGACGACAAGGACATGTACTACTTCGGAGTGGTAAGGTGATCCTGTCTTGAAGGTCATGTTGCTGGACAACAATGAACCTACGAGCTATGGAGAAGCGATGGTGGGCCCGAATTCCGACAAATGGTTAGAAGCCATGAAATCCGAGATAGTATCCATATATCAGAACAAAGCATGGACTTTGATGGACTTGCCCGATGATCGGCAATCCAATGAGATAAATGGATCTTTTAAGAAGAAGACGGACGTGGATGGTAATGTCACCATCTATGAAGCTCGACTTGTGGCAAAGTGTTTTCCGACAAGTTCAAAGAGTTGACTACGATGAGATTTTCTCACTCGTAGCGATGCTTAAAGTCCGTCGGAATCATGTTAGCATTAGCTGCATTTATGAAATCTGGCAGATGGATGTCAAGACAAGTTTCCTTACTAGTTTTCGTAAGGAAAGGTTGTATGCAATACAATCAGAAAAGTTTTGTCGATCCTAAGGATGCTAAAAGGTATGCTAGCTCCAGCGATCCTTTTAAGGACTGGAGTAAGCATCTCGGAGTTGGAATGTACGCTTTGATGAGATGATCAAAGATTTTGGATTCGTACAAAGTTTATGAGAAACTTGTATTTCCAAAGAAGTGAGTGGGAGCACTATAGAATTTCTGATGAGTATATGTTGTTGACATATTGATGATCAGAGATGATGTAGAATTTCTAGAAAGCATATAGGGTTATTTTGAAAGTGTTTTTCAATGGAAAGCCTGGATTAAGCTACTTGAACATTGAGCATCAAGATCTATAAGGATAGATCAAAATGCTTAATAATACTTTCAAATGAGCACATACCTTGACATGATCTTGAAGGTGTTCAAGATGGATCAGTCAAAGAAGAAGTTCTTGCCTGAGTTGTAAGGTACGAAGTTAAGACTTAAAGCTCGACCATGGCAGAATAGAGAGAAAGGACGAAGGTCGTCTCCTATGCTTAAGACATAGGCTCTTCCGTATGCTATGCTGTGTACCGCACCTGAAGTGTGCCTTGCCATGAGTCAGTCAAGGGGTACAAGAGTGATCCAAGAATGGCTCACAAGACAGCGGTCAAAGTTATCCTTAGTAACTAGTGGACTAAGGAATTTTCTCGATTATGGAGGTGGTAAAAGAGTTCGTCGTAAAGGTTACGACGATGCAAGCTTAACACCTATCCGGATAGCTCTAAGTAGAGATACCGGATACGTACAATGGGGAAACAATTTAGAATAGTTGCAAGTAGAACAATTATTTGGAATAGCTCCAAATAGAGCGTGGTAGCTGCATCTAGGAGATGACATAAAGATTTGTAAAGCACACACGGATCTGAAAGGTTCAGACCCGTTGACTAAAACCTCTCTCACAAGCAACATGATCAAACATAAAACTCATTGAGTGTTAATCACATAGTGATGTGAACTAGACTACTGACTCTAGTAAACTCTTGGGTATTAGTCACATGGCGATGTGACCTGTGAGTGTTAATCACATGACAATGTGAACTAGATTATTGACTCTAGTGCAAGTGGGAGACTGTTGGAAATATGCCCTAGAGGCAATAATAAAAGTGTTATTATTATATTTCCTTGTTCATGATAATTGTCTTTTATTCATGCTATAACTGTATTATCCGGAAATCGTAATACACGTGTGAATACATAGACCACAATATGTCCCTAGTGAGCCTCTAGTTGACTAGCTCGTTGTGATCAACAGATAGTCATGGTTTCCTGGCTATGGACATTGGATGTCGTTGATAACGGGATCACATCATTAGGAGAATGATGTGATGGACAAGACCCAATCCTAAGACTAGCACAAAAGATCGTGTAGTTCATTTGCTAGAGCTTTGCCAATGTCAAGTATCTCTTCCTTTGACCATGAGATCGTGTAACTCCTGGATACCGTAGGAGTGCTTTGGGTGTATCAAACGTCACAACGTAACTGGGTGACTATAAAGGTGCACTACAGGTATCTCCGAAAGTATCTATTGTTTTATGCGGATCGAGACTGGGATTTGTCACTCCGTGTAAACGGAGAGGTATCTCTGGGCCCACTCGGTAGGACATCATCATATGCGCAATGTGACCAAGGATTTGATCACGGGATGATGTGTTACGGAACGAGTAAAGTGACTTGCCGATAACGAGATTGAACAAGGTATTGGATACCGACGATCGAATCTCGGGCAAGTAAAATACCGCTAGACAAAGGGAATTGAATACGGGATCGATTGAGTCCTTGACATCGTGTTTCATCCGATGAGATCATCGTGGAACATGTGGGAGCCATCATGGGTATCCAGATCCCGCTGTTGGTTATTGACCGGAGAACGTCTCGGTCATGTCTGCATGTCTCCCGAACCCGTAGGGTCTACACACTTAAGGTTCGATGACGCTAGGGTTATAAAGGAAGCTTGTATGTGGTTACCGAATGTTGTTCGGAGTCCCGGATGAGATCCCGGACGTCACGAGGAGTTCCGGAATGGTCCGGAGGTAAAGATTTATATATAGGAAGTCCTGTTTCGGCCATCGGGACAAGTTTCGGGGTCATCGGTATTGTACCGGGACCACCGGAAGGGTCCCGGGGGCCCACCGGGTGGGGCCACCTGCCCCGGGGGGCCACATGGGCTGTAGGGGGTGTGCCTTGGCCTACATGGGCCAAGGGCACCAGCCCCAAGAGGCCCATGCGCAAGGAAACTTGGAGAGGGAAGAGTCCTAAAGGGGGAAGGCACCTCCGAGGTGCCTTGGGGAGGATGGACTCCTCCCCATCCTTAGCCGCACCCCTTCCTTGGAGGAGGGGGCAAGGCTGCGCCCTCCCCCTCTCCCTTGGCCCTATATATAGTGGGGAAAAGGAGGAGCAATCATACCTAAGGCCTTTGGTTGCCTCCCTCTCCCTCCCGTGACACATCTCCTCTCCCGTAGGTGCTCGGCGAAGCCCTGCAGGGTTGCTACGCTCCTCCATCACCACCACGCCGTTGTGCTGCTGCTGGATGGAGTCTTCCTTAACCTCTCCCTCTCTCCTTGCTGGATCAAGGTGTGGGAGACGTCACCGGGCTGTACGTGTGTTGAACGCGGAGGTGCCGTCCGTTCGGCACTAGGATCATCGGTGATCTGAATCACGACGAGTACGACTCCATCAACCCCGTTCACTTGAACGCTTCCGCTTAGCGATCTACAAGGGTATGTAGATGCACTCCCCTTTCTACTCGTTGCTGGTCTCTCCATAGATAGATCTTGGTGTTACGTAGGAAAATTTTTGAATTTCTGCTACGTTCCCCAACATGCCAACCCCTATGCATAGGTTCATGGGCGGAACCCGCAAGTTGGTCACCAAAACATACATCAAGTGGCACATGATATCCCATTGTCACCACAGATAATCACGGCAAGACATACATCAAGTGTTCTCATAAAGACTCAATCCGCTAAAAATAACTTCAAAGGGGAAACTCAATTCATCACAAGAGAGTAGAGGGGGAGAAACATCATAAGATCCAACTACAATAGCAAAGCTCGGGATACATCAAGATCGTGTCATAGAGGGAACACGAGAGAGAACACGAGAGAGAGAGAGATCAAACACATAGCTACTGGTACATACCCTCAGCCCCGAGGGTGAACTACTCCCTCCTCGTCATGGATAGCGTCGGGATGATGAAGATGGCCACCGGTGATGGGATCCCCCTCCAGCAGGGTGCCGGAACAGGGTCCCGATTGGTTTTTGGTGGCTACAAAGGCTTGCGGCGGCGGAACTCCCGATCTATTTTCTGTTCTGGAAGTTTTAGGGTACAAGAGTATATATGGGTGCAGGGGGTATGTCGGTGGACCTCCGGGATGCTCACGAGGTAGGTGGCGCGCCCAGGGGGGTGGGCGCGCCCCCACCCTCGTGGGCAGCCCGTATCTCCCCTGATGTGCACTCCAAGTTCCCTGGGTTGCTTTCCTTCCAAAAATAACTTCTCCAGTTGATTTCATTCCGTTTTGACTCCATCTGATATTCCTTTTCCTCGAAACACGGAAATAGGCATAAAACAGCAAATCTGGGGTGGGCCTCCGGTTAATAGGTTAGTCCCAAAAATAATATCAAAGTGGATAATAAATCCCAATATTGCCTAAAACAGTAGATAAAGTAGCATGGAGCAATCAAAAATTATAGATATGTTGGAGACGTATTAGTAAGCACTCAGTTTCAGGCTTTGGTCTAGCTTTGGGATTCTTCGCGGGAGTGACAACTTGCTTGTCATTCTACTTGAAGTTCCCTTTCTTTCCCTTTGCCCTTTTCTTGAAACTAGTGGTCTTGTTAATCATCAACATTTGATGCTCTTTCTTGATTTCTACCTTCGTCGATTTCAGCATCACGAAGAGCTCGGGAATCGTTTTCGTCATCCCTTGCATTATAGTTCATCACGAAGTTCCAGTAACTTGGTGATGGTGACTAGAGAACTCTGCCAATCACTATCTTATCTGGAAGATTAACTCCCACTTGATTCAAGCGATTGTAGTACTCAGACAATCTAAGTACTTGCTCACTAGTTGAGCAATTCTCCTCCATATTTTAGGCGAAGTATTTGTCAGAGGTCTCATACCTCTTGACACGGGTATGAGTCTGAAATACCAATTTCATCTCTTGAAACATCTTATATGTTCCATGATGTTTCAAAAACGTTTTTGTAGTCCCAGTTCTAATTCATAAAGCATGATGCACAAAACTATCAAGTAGTCATCATATTGAGCTAGCCAAATGTTCATAACGTCTGCATCTGCTCCTGCAACAGGTATGTCACCTAGCGGTGCATCAAGGACATAATTCTTTTGTGCAGCAACGAGGATAAACCTCAGATCACGGACCAAGTCCGCATCATTGCTACTAACATTTTTCAACTTAGTTTTCTCTAGGAACACATATAAAAACATAGGGAAGCAAAAACATAGGGAAGCAACAACGCGAGCTATTGATCTACAACATAATTTGCAAAATACTACCAGGACTAAGTTCATGATAAATTAAAGTTCAATTAATCATATTACTAAAGAACTCCCACTTAGACAGACATCTCTCTAGTCATCTAAGTGATCACGTGATCCAAATCAACTAAACCATGTCCGATCATCACGTGAGATGGAGTAGTTTTCAATGGTGAACATCACTATGTTGATCATATCTACTATATGATTCACGCTCGACCTTTCGGTCTCCGTGTTTCGAGGCCATATCTGTATGCTAGGCTCGTCAAGTTGAACCTGAGTATTCCGCGTGTGCAACTATTTTGCACCCGTTGTATTTGAACGTAGAGCCTATCACACCCGATCATCACGTGGTGTCTCAGCACGAAGAACTTTCGCAACGGCGCATACTCAGGGAGAACATTTCTTGATAATTAGTGAGAGATCATCTTAAAATGCTACCGTCAATCAAACCAAGATAAGATGCATAAAAGATAAACATCACATGCAATCAATACATGATTGTGATCTCCATCTCTGAAGCACCATCGTGATCACCATCGTCACCGGCGTGACACCTTGATCTCCATCGTAGCATCGTTGTCGTTTACGCCATCTATTGCTTCTATGACTATCGCTACCGCGTAGTGATAAAGTAAAGCAATTACAGGGCGTTTGCATTTCATACAATAAAGCGACAACCATATGGCTCCTGCCAGTTGCCGATAACTTCGGTTACAAAACATGATCATCTCATACAATAAAATATAGCATCACGTCTTGACCATATCACATCACAACATGCCCTGCAAAAACAAGTTAGACGTCCTCTACTTTGTTGTTGCATATTTTACGTGGCTGCTACGGGCTGAGCAAGAACCGTTCTTACCTACACATCAAAACCACAACGATAGTTCGTCAAGTTAGTGCTGTTTTAACCTTCGCAAGGACCGGGCGTAGCCACACTCGGTTCAACTAAAGTTGGAGAAACAGACACCCGCTAGTCACCTGTGTGCAAAACACGGCGGTAAAACCAGTCTCGCGTAAGCATACGCGTAATGTCGGTCCGGGCCGTTTCATCCAACAATACCGCTGAACCAAAGTATGACATGTTGGTAAGCAGTATGACTTGTATCGCCCACAACTCACTTGTGTTCTACTTGTGCATATAACATGAATGCATAAAACCTAGGCTCGGATGCCACTGTTGGGGAACGTAGTAATTTCAAAATTTTCCTACGCACACGCAATATCATGGTGATGCATAGCAACGAGAGGGAAGAGTGTGTCCATGTACCCTCATAGACTGAAAGCGGAAGTGTTATGACAATGCGGTTGATGCAGTCGTACGTCTTCACGGCCCGACTGATCAAGCACCGAAACTACGCCACCTCCGAGTTCTAGCACACGTTCAGCTCGATGACGTCCCTCGAACTCCGATCCAGCCGAGTGTCGAGGGAGAGTTCCGTCAGCACGACGGTGTGGTGACGATCTTGATGTTCTACCCCCGCAGGGCTTCGCCTAAGCACCACTACAATATTATCGAGGAGGACTATGGTGGAGGGGGGCACCACACACGGCTAAGAGATCAATGATCAATTGTTGTTGTGCCTAGAGGTGCCCCCCTGCCCCCTTATATAAAGGAGCAAGGGGGGAGGGGGCGGCCGGCCTAGGGGGCGCGCCAAGGGGAGTCCTACTCCCACCGGGAGTAGGACTCCCTCCTTCCTTGTTCGAGTAGGAGATGGGAAAGAGGGGGAGAGGAAGAAGGAAAAGGGGGCTGCGCCCCTTGTCCAATTCAGACCAGAGGGGGCGCAGGCCTCCTTCCTTTTGGCCTCTCTCCTCTATTCCCGTATGGCCCAATAAGGCCCATATACTCCCCGGCGAATTCCTGTAACTCTCCGGTACTCCGAAAAATACCCGAATCACTCGAAACCTTTCCGAACTCCGAATATAGTCGTCCAATATATCGATATTTACGTCTCGACCATTTCGAGACTCCTCGTCATGTCCCCGATCTCATCCGGGACTCCGAACTCCTTAGGTACATCAAAACTCATAAACTCATAATATAACTGTCATCGAAACCTTAAGCGTGCGGACCCTATGGGTTCGAGAACAATGTAGACATGACCGAGACACGTCTCCGGTCAATAACCAATAGCGGAACCTGGATGCTCATATTGGCTCCCACATATTCTACGAAGATCTTTATCGGTCAAACCGCATAACAACATACGATGTTCCCTTTGTCATCGGTATGTTACTTGCCCGAGATTCGATCGTCGGTATCTAAATACCTAGTTCAATCTCGTTACCGGCAAGTCTCTTTAATCGTTCCGTAATACATCATCCCACAACTAACTCATTAGCTACATTGCTTGCAAGGCTTATAGTGATGTGCATTACCGAGAGGGCCCAGAGATACCTCTCCGACAATCGGAGTGACAAATCCTAATCTCGAAATACGCCAACCCAACATGTACCTTCGGAGACACCTGCAGAGCTCCTTTATAATCACCCAGTTATGTTGTGACATTTGGTAGCACACAAAGTGTTCCTCCGGTAAACGGGAGTTGCATAATCTCATAGTCATAGGAACATGTATAAGTCATGAAGAAAGCAATAGCAACATACTAAACGATCAAGTGCTAAGCTAACGGAATGGGTCAAGTCAATCACATCATTCTTCTAATGATGTGATCCCGTTAATCAAATGGCAACTCATGTCTATGGTTAGGAAACTTAACCATCTTTGATTAACGAGCTAGTCAAGTAGAGGCATACTAGTGACACTATGTTTGTCTATGTATTCACACATGTATTATGTTTCCGGTTAATACGATTCGAGCATGAATAATAAACATTTATCATGAAATAAGGAAATAAATAATAACTTCATTATTGCCTCTAGGGCATATTTCCTTCAAAATTATCACCATTATTACAGGATAATTGCGCATCGGCGCGGCGTCAATTTCAGTTTCAGGTATGGAATGGGGAGAGACGTGCGTCATAGCTGCAAGGCATGGAGGCGAACACAGGAGGAAGACAGTCGGAGATGGACGCCGATGGTAGGTGCGGCCGCCGCAGCCGCCATGGAAGAACACTGCACGGCATTAAAAAAAGTGAGGAAGAGACCCACCATGGGGCCTGTGGAGGAAGAGTGGAGTGCGAGCGGAGGGCACCGACGCCGAAGCATATCTTCTGTAGAAGCTCGCCGTCGGGACGAAGGACGGCGGCGGCGCAGCATCGAGGAACAGAGAAGCAGCCCTTTTTTTGTTTGAACTGAAGCAACCCTTTTTTATGAAGAAGAGGAGCAGCCCGAGGATAGGGATAGCGCCGCCGACGGAAAGCCTGGACGACCCGCTCCTCTACACGTTGGACTGGACCTGGGCCTTCTATCTCAAGACCCGGTTACGGACGGATACCATATCTCAATCCCCAGAGCAGCGGCCCGCGAGACTATGTTGCTTGTGGCTGGGACGGCGGAACTAATTCCTGCGCTGGGAAGAGACACGAAGATCTGATCCGTCCGTAGATATGATCGATGGTTGACGACCTCTAATCGCTGAGAGGACTAGTAGGTAGCTTCATTATACTGTTTCTCAATAGGTGCACTAGTTCGGTGAAGAGGTGATGATAGATGTGTAATATGGATGGTAGAAATATCTTTTTATAATATGAATAAATAAAAACATAAAGGTAGCAAGTAGCAAAAGTGAGTAAAAACGACATCTCAGTGCTTGGAAACGAGGCCTAGGGTTCATACTTTCACTAATGCAATCTCTCAACACTACTACCAAAATTGAATAATATGATAAACCCTCATGGTGCAGCAAAGAATCACTCCAAAGTTTCTAGTTATATCAGATAAAGTAGAATGATATTGCGTATCGTCTTTCCAATCAATCTTATGAACCACCCCAAAGTGTCATGAATACTCCTAGAGATCGTACTATGACAACACAATATGATACATATCGATTAATTCTTATGTCACACAGATTACCCCAAGGTCAACACGGGTATCCGCGAGTAAGACATGCATCATGTGATCTCAAATCCAAAATATTCAATCCAATATAAAGAAACCTCAAACAACAAGACTCAATTCAGCACAAAATAGATAGAGGAGAAGAACATCATAAGACCCAACTATATTGAAAAAGCTCGTGATACATCAAGATCATGTCAAATCAAGAATGAGAGAGAGAGAGAGAGAGATCAAACGCATAGCTACTGGTACAAATCCACAACCCCGAGGATGAACTACTCACACATCACTATGGAGTCAACAAGGATGATGAAGATGCCTCCCATTTTGGCTTTCCCTTTCGGCAAGGCATTGGAAAAGGGCTCCAGATGAGGTCAATTTGCAACAGAGGCTTGTGGCAGCGGAGTAAAAGTTCTAGGTTTCTATATGGGGGTTTGTCATTTTATAGGATTTTTCAGCGTTGGAATCATGCCTAAAGGAGTTATGAGGGACCCACAAGCCAGGGTGGCCCTTCCTACCCCTACGTGCCCCACCAAGGCTCCTTTGGCCTCTGAACGCCTATGCTCTATGGGCCCCTCCATGCAGAGGGCCTAGGTGCCCTGGTCTTCTTCCGACACGAAAACACCTTCAATTTTTTTCTTTTGATTTTTCTAGTGGCTTTTTCTGTGGTGATTTCCCGAGATCCCAAAAATAGCAGAAAAACAAAACCGGCGCTCGTCACTGAATTAATAGGCTTGTCCCTCAAAATGATTTAAAAGATTGCAAACTTAAAGGATAATAGGCATGAAACATAAAAAAAAACTATAGATATGTTGGAGATGTATCAGTGACCAACTTTTATATTCCATTCCATACGATGTGTACATTGGAAGCACACTTGAAACATAGTTAGTCATCTAATCATAATGCAATTAACACCAAAACATAGTCTAGGTTATCAAAAAAGGTAGTATTTTGTGCACCCCTTATGGCGGATTTTGGGGTTATCAAGCCGGCTTGGGGATGCCTATGTCAATTGGATGGCAAGCAAGGAATAGGTGTCATCTTTTGTGAACTCCTGCTCCTCCTGGTGTAACTTTCATTTCCCCATTAAATAATCATTGCCTATGTTTTGTCCTACCTATATCTTTTCTCACATGTTCCGATTTAGGGATTATGCTGGCAGTTTGTGTTCTGATCTAGAGGTCCTTCTATTCTTGTCTCTCCTTAGGTTCAAATAAGGTTTCGTACCACCTATTCTCCATTATCTTATTTGTAGGATATTAGGTGATGCTTAGTCCCTATTGTAATCTTGGGTATATTTTCTACTCTCTATGTTCTATCGCCTGGTAGTTAGCACAGGCTGGTTGGGAGCGGATACTTGATTTCCCCATCATCCTTGGTGTTAGCTTTTTCGTGCTCTGGCAGTGTTTTTCAAGCCTTTCTCATGCACCGATGCGAGGATGATCTTGGTTGGTGTCCTCTCTGGGTATCCACATGTATCTCTATAACCTCCAGCTATGCCTGCTTAGAAGTGTCTGGACTAGGTGGTTGTGTGGTGTGGTGACCGATGGATTGCTCATTATATTGCTTCTTGATGGCACCTGCCGAATCAAGGGCTATTTCTCCTACTCCATTGCAAGCCGCTAATCAAGATTTTTGGCGTCGGGGGTCTCCAAAATCCAGTACCCTATTCCAGGGATCTTTCGGGGGCTTGTGGTTATGTTGTTGTATTTTGCTGGTGGCAGCCAGCACACTAGCCATTGCGTCTGTGTCGGTCGATAACAGTGAGAGAGGCGGGATGTATCGTGACCTGGGTGACAAGTTGTGATGCGTCTGTGTGCTCCTTTGTACTGTTTGGTTACGCGTGTCCCATGTGCTTACACATGTATCCTTTTGTTTTTATGGGCTCCCACGTGTTTGATGGTGTTATGTTCTGGCGATGGAGTCAAAAATACTCCACCGTGAATCAAGGAAGCATGAAAATGTGCACAAAAAGAAAAACATGTGTTTACATTTATATTCCACAATTTTTCTAGAGCAGCATGGATCTGCAATAGTCAACCTTTTATCGCACACTTGTAGGTACTTCAAAGAAAGGCAGCATGAATATATGGATAAACTAGCAGTAATAGAATTGATTAAGAGCACAGCAATGGTGAAAACAATGGTGACCCACAATAGAGTATACACAAGGAAGTACTCACAGACTCCATATACAGTACTCCCTCTGTCCCATAATATCAAAGCGTTTTTGACATTATACTATAGTGTCAAAAACGTTCTTATATTATAGGACGGAGGGGGTACAAAATATGTTAACAGTGATATATCTCAAGTACTAATCTGGTTAAGAACACAGTAGATGTTTACAAAATATATGCAAGTACTCACAATTACTACCCTAACCATAATTTACTGATTACGCTAATTATTACAACCACTAGATATTTTAGGATGGAGATGAATAATTGAGTGTTGTAGATATTTGCTTTGGTTAACACGTATTATATCAAAATATAAGGCCCTTTTTGGTCTAAACTAACATACATGCATGCAGTTGTTTATCATGAAGAGCATCGGTGACGTACAGTGCAAAGGGTTGTGTGGAACCGGTCAATGAGGAAGCATTTACTACAGTGTCAGTGTAGTGTGGCATTTATCCTCGGCACCTTTTGTCCTCATCAGACCTCTGCTCTTCTCCTCTCCCACCTCCTAGAAGAGACACATAGACAGGGGTTTTGATTTCTTTCCCCAAAGTCCGGCCAGCCAGGATGCAGGGCGCCGCCGTCGCCGTCGAGGGGAGGAGCAGGGCTTCGCCGGACAAGGCCGACGAGGAGAGCGCCAAGAAGCCGCGCCTCGACCTGCCCGACGCCCACTCCGTGAAGCAAGAGCTCGTCGCTCCAGATGCGGCCGGAGGAGGAGACGGAGGCGCCATCGTCGCGGCGGCGTCAGCGTTCGGCCCGAGAGAGGAGCTCGCCGTGAGGATCGACAAGCGCCTGCTCCACTGCCCCCTCTGCACCCTCCCCTTCAAGCCCCCCGTCTTCCAGGTTCTTCCCTTTTTTCTTCCACACTCGCTCTCGGTGCCGTGCCGGCCGGTGAAAGATCAATCCTTTCCTTCCTCGAGAAGATGTGCTGATTCACCGACGGACTCCGATCTGTGTTCCTGCTGCTGCTGCAGTGCAAGGCGGGGCACCTGGCCTGCGGCGGCTGCGTGGCCGAGCTGCCCTGCGGCCAGTGCAAGGCGTGCGTGGACGGCGCCGGCTTCTTCGACCCCTGCCCCGCGCTGGACGCCGTCGTCTCCTCCACCCGGACCGAGTGCCCCAACCCCGGCTGCAAGCGGTACGTCACCTACCACGAGGTCCCCGAGCACCAGACCGCGTGCCCGCACGCGCCCTGCCGCTGCACGGAGCCGGGCTGCGGCTACGTCGGCGCGCCGCAGGCGCTCGCCGGCCACCTCCACACCGTCCACTCGGTGCCGGTGCGCGCCGTGCAGTACGGCAAGGCCAGCCAGCTCCGCGTGCCGGTGTCGGCGCCGCGGCTGGTGCTCCTCGGCGACGACGACAACCGCGTGTTCCTCCTCACCGTGGGCGCGCTCGGCGCCGGCGTGACCGCCGTGTCCGTGGTGTGCGCCAGGGCGAGCGCGGCGACGCGGCCCCGGTTCGCGTGCAAGATGTGGGTCAACCTGGAGCCGGCCAAGTGCGGCAAGGAGGACATGGTGCTGGTGGACATGCACATGAGGAGCAGCTCGTCGCCCGGCGCGGTGGTCGCCGCGGGGGAGCCGACGTTCTTGATGGTGCCGCCAATGTACCTGGTGCCAGCAGCAGCAGCAGGGGACGGGGCTGCGTCCATGGAAGTTCCCCTGCACATCCGCATCGACAAGCTCTCCCCTTGGTCCGACGCATTGGTTTGATTAGCTCCAGCACTCACTCAAGGCAGTTCGTGGTTGCTTATTTTGGAGTTCCAGCTTAAATTAAGTACTCGATTTGGGTGATGTTAATTAGCAGATGCAGTTCATCTTTGATGTAGTCCTATCCTACCTAGTAGTCAACTTTAATGTCGTTGTAAGGTATTTAAATCGGAGGATATTAAGCTTGGTGCTAATCCTGTGGTGAAATGCATCTTCTTCTGTTATATCATTCCAAGTTGCAAGCATTTCATTCGCATCTGTTGCAATCTATCTATCTCATGTCAAGAAATCTTATCCATGCTACCAAAGCGACGCTTAATGCGGGTTTACGGGAGGACAGTGAGGAAGAAAGGAGGCCTTCTGTCAAAAAATCTCCTAACTCTTCTCTATGTACTATGAATTTGAATATTCAACATGTTGATGCAGCATATATCCCTGCAGTAATTCCTGATGAAGCTTCTCTCGGAGTCTTCCATATTTATCCAAACGTCTGCTATGAAAGTTTGTTCAATTTTGCAGGCAGATGCAATGTGACTTCTTCTAGCGGCTGCAGTCCTCAATGCTTTGGACTGGAACACTGTTTCTTTTTTTTCTCTTATTGCAGGAGTTTGGTAGAAATTCCGGAGGCCAAGGATTTGATTTGGCATCCTGGACATTGGAGCATACGACCTGCTTTGTTGATTTCTTTGATCTTGTCTCTAGTCTTCATTCTTACAGGATTGAGCACATTCCAATGATTAAAAGCTCTATGGCTCATAATCTTGCTAAGAAATCCTTCTCCGGTATATCTTCCTCTAGCTGTACTTTTCTTTGCAGCAAAGGTTCTAGATGTAGTTTCAAAAGGGCTTTTCAAGCCATCTCCTTCCTAAGGCCCAAACTTATCTCTGTACACTGCTCAGACTGCTAATAATAAAGTGTTAAGCTTTGAGGGATGGAGTTTGCCCCTCCCCACACAAAAGAAATAGTGACTTCTACTACACATGACCATAATTCTTTTTCTAAAATAAATGTGCTTTGTTAGAAAAAAAACATTTTCTAACAAAGTAATATTTTTATATTAAAATAAAAGCAAGTCATCGACATTATAAGTGTAAACATCTACTTACAAATTGGATGGCGGCCGAGAGTTACCCTACCAAACTATCAGTATTTTTTTTGAGCATCAGTACAGACACAAGCGCTCATATACACGCGCATACACTCACCCCTATGAACACCTTCGAGAGACTGAGCCGACATATCATCTTGAGATTTACGAAGCCACCGTAGGCGCCTCGTCGTCGACGGGATCGTCTCCTCCCACTGAAAGCGCATCGCCGGAAATCCTGAAATTAATCCAGGAATAATGCGAGCAACAGGATTTGAACCCTGGTGGGTTGGGGATACCACTGTCCACCTAACCAACTCAACCACAGGTTGGTTCGCCCAAACTATCGATATTGACTCATGAGCATGGCATGCATTTGGATAGCTACCAAAATTTAAGATCTGGGTCATGATTTTTTTTCTTTTATTGCTAGCACAAGACTATGGGCTAGTTCTTTTGGGCGACTTAAAAAATAAGCTGCCTCTCCCAGGTTAAAAAATATTCCGCTTCCTAAATTTGTTGAGACTTCTAAATTAGTTATCCCATAACTAGTTTAGAAGCCCCAATGAATGAGGAAGACGGCTTACAAGAAAAGCTGGGGAGGAGGCGGCTTATTTTTTAAGCCGCCAAAAGAACTGACCTATGTCATCTTCTTCTGGTAGCCACTCATACGGCAAGTCCTCGGCGAGTAGAGGACCGCGATCAACCACCTCCTTCAATAATTGGATACAACAGTGTCTTCTTCTTCCTCGGCGACAATGGCCCGTAGTCACCCAAGTCAAACTGTGTTGCTTCATACTCTTCCATCGACTCCAATGGCTTGTTAAACAGCTTGGGCTCGGGTGTCTCAACTATCATCAGCTTGCCGACATAGGACGAGTCACGTGTAGCCAAGCCATTACCTCGAGCTGGCGGCGGTTTGTCGGCGCCAGGACCTCGATCAGGTTGCCACCAAGGTCCATCAGAACAAATTTCATCGACTCCGTAGTCCAGGACTTCTTCGGGAGGCCTTCAAATCTAGGCTTGCCCTTGTACTATAGAGCACTCGGCTCTGTACGAATCAATCTGCTCCAGCATGAAAGCTGGATCCGGGGGCGGCAACACTTTAGCTTCATTGATGAATGGAGCACCTCAGTGCACTTCTCCTTCATCGAGAAGGTCAGCCACAATTCATGCGAGGGGCACGCGACCTCGATGACAAGCTCCGACGGCACCACGCCGCAACGCTGCTCCATGGACGCCGAAAGAGCTGTCGGCGTCATGGTCTCCTCGCCATCTCCAACTGTCATGGCCAACACCACGTAGAGGCGGTAGCGCAACTTGAACACATCCATGGACGGAGTGTGCGAGATCAGCACATGTCTCGTCTCCCGACTGAGAGAAGGCTCTTCTCATCGCCACACCTCCTGCGGGAACAACCTCTCTAGCAAGCTACGACTTGGACGGACAGCGGAGACAACCGAGGCCGAGAGTTACCGACACCAAAACAATCTACTTACAAACTCAATGATAGCCGAGAGTTATTGACACCAAAACAATCTACTTACAAACTCAATGATAGCCGAGAGTTACCCTGCCAGAATTTTGGAGTTGACTGATAGGCATGGCACGCGTTTGGATAACTGCAAAAAAAAAATTAGGGATGTAGCCCGGTGGCAAGGACACGGTAGTGTTTCCTTGCAAATCGGGGTTCGACTCCCGTCAAGAGCGAATTTTCGTGATCTCACCCGCAAAGGTTTCTTCTATAAAAAAAATTAGATCTGAACCACTAATGTTTTTGTTCCATTCATAGCAGAAGAGTATGCCAGCTAGCGGAGAGTGAAAACGGTGGCTTTTTCAGTTGCCCATGCTGATTTTGCGCCCAACGAGTGTGATTCACGTGGCCACGACATCCTTCGTTTGTGAATTCGCCCATGTTTTGATATGACGGGCGCACACACAATCCAGAAGGCCCCGTAAATGCCCACATCACCTACGACACCCCATCAGACCATAGGGATCACCACCGTGTCATAGTTACCGGCCCAGGCGACAGACTCCGTCCGGTGCCGCTCCTCCAAGAATAAGAGTGTGGCACACTTTGACAATGGGGCCCGCAGCCATGTTGGAGATTGGCCCCTGTAGCCGCATTGGGAGCATGACGATACGAGAAAGGCCGGGTCCGGGAAGAAACCCTTGGCCTTTGCTTTCTTGAATAAACACAACCATAAATTTATTAAAATAGAAACAAGGCAATCTATTTTACCTACTAAAAAAAATAGGTATTCTTAGTCCGTCATTACTATTTTATAGAAAACCCTATGATTTTTCTAACATTAAACCTGCAGTAGATATCAAATGTTTTTTTTAAATACTCATATCTTCTAAAACGTAACTCCAAGTTTAACATGTTATATATGAATTTTGATTAGAAAAATATGTAGAATTTGAATATGATATTATTTTACCTATTAACAATTTAAAAAAAAATACTATCTAGGGTGCAATCTGAATCAATAATGCATTATACATCTTTCTGTCATATCGATAGTGATTCAGATTGGAGATGAACACCTCAGTAAAATTAAGATTGGACATGAAATTGAAGATAAATTTGGTAGAGACACACAATAAATTAGGACATGCATGACAAAAAAAAAAGAACCCAATAAAGATGGGATGTTGCTATAAAAGAAATAAAAGAGAAAATGCAAAGGAGATCCGATAAAGATGAGACGTTGCGCTATTCTCCTATAAATAAGAAGAAGAAAGAGAGGACGCATGGCAAAAAGTCAAAAAGGAGGCATGCACGACAAAAAATAAAATGAAAGACATGTTTGACAAGATATAAATAATGATGAAACAGAAACCAATACATATGACATATATGGCAAGAAATAGTGATGAAATATGGACGCAAGTACCTGCGTCCACAAGAGACCATACAAAAATGTTTGTTTCCAGACAAAACATATATTTCTTTATGCTTAAAAAATCATGCATCTTTTTAACAACTCTTCATGTATTTAAAAAATATGCATGTGAAAAACAGTGTTTAAGAGAGTTACCATAAGTTGGTGAGGCTTAAACTGAAAACCGCCCTTGATGCACACATGTCTCCGTAGTGTGCTAATGTGTCATCGTCTGTTTTGGTCATTTTTCTTTACCGGCCCGTAATCATTTGGCCGCTTTTTTGTATAGATTAAACGTATATGATGTAAGCCGTGTTGAAATAGGATACCTCTGAAATATTAAACTGCGCTTTTGTAGGTCAAGACCATCTTTGTTTGGGCCGTAGCTACAAATTCTTATATTATAGACCATTTTTTTTATAAATTAAGAGCATGTGGTATTTTTCTCTCCCGTTGCAATACATGGGCCTTTTTACTAGTGAGACTAATGGCAGCCCGAAGTTACCTTACCAAATTGTTGGCTTTACCGATGGGCGGGGCATGCATTTGGATAACTCCCAAAATTTTGTTCCGAGACAATTTTTTGTTGACCCTCCCAATTTTGCGCTCAGGGTGGGAGATTCGTGTGGCCGCGAGATCCTTTGTTAACAAATTGGCGCCCCCCATGGTTTGGTATGGCGGGTGCACGCACAATCCAGAGAGGCGATAAATCCCGAAACCGTCTATGACACCCCATTGGCCATATGAATCACCACGAGCGATGCTGCACGTACGGACAGGTTTTTACTAACTCTACGCGGGATGCCTAGCTGGAATGAAATGATTGGAAGAAAGGGGGGGGGGGGGGGGTGAGGGGCCCATACCCCCTGAAAATCAGGGGGTCAAGATTAGTCAAGGAGAAGGAATCCCGTAAAACCCCGTATTAGTCCGTTGATCTAGAATTTTCGAATCACCACCATGCAGCAGTTACACGACACCACCTCCAACCACCCCTTTGTGCCATCGGCCACCGCTAAAGACGAAGACCCCCACGCGGTGCTGCTCCTCCGACAAAACGGACTGCCGGAGGGGGAAGCGGCGGCCGACAAAGCATTTTTCACGTGGCGGCAGCCTAGGGCTGTGAAAAAACCCATGACATTTGGACGTCGTTTGGCTTGGTGATTCTTCTCCACGAACGGCACCAAGTAGCGTGTGTGCATCGCCTCGCCCGGGCCGATTTTCACAGGCCGTGTGATGCTGTCATGGGAAGGAGACAAGCACCATGAGTTCACAGCTACCACTGCGCTCATTGCAGGGTCAGGTTTGAAACAGAAAGCTAGTAGTAAAATGCTTTGCAGGCCCAGTCCTTTACGTGCAGCGCAGCACCATCAGTTCACAGCTACCACTGCACTCATTGCAGGAGTACTTTACGTGCAGCGCAGCACTGGCCACCGAGTGATCCCATGGCACGGCTCGCCGCTCAGTCCAGTCAGGGAAGAGGAATGGTTCCCGTCGTCTACCCCTCTGGACTCTGCTCCATCCATCAAAGCAGTACTAGCACGCAGCCTTACCCAGTGGAGTGTTGTCTGTGTGGCGTGTGAGACAAGGGAAAAGATTGATCAAATCTCTTCAATTTATATGTATGAGCCAGATTGTTCTTTTGTACTACTAGTATATAGTCCAACTGCATCCAACTTACTAGTGCTACTCCCACACCCTCAGGCCCTTTCAAAATTCAAATGCGATTGCGTCTTTGTTGCTCAAATGCAAAATATCAAGCATGCTTGTACTCAATGACCATAAGCTTCTTTCTAACTACTTCCATACATCTACCTTGTGCTATATTTTTCTGCCATGTGTTCTCGAAATTGAAATATGTATCTCGATAATAATAAGAAGAAAAATTGAACTTCTTACTTGACCTTTTAAAAAATAACTACTCGTAGCCTTTTCCCAAAAGGAATAATCATTCTTTTATAAAAAAACAGATTTTAGTCCTCATTCAGTATGGAGGGTTTTCATAGAAAGAACATAGGAGCAAGGACTCCGTAGCAAAATTTCCTAGAAATGCATCCGGTTTGTAGGTACATGTACAAAAATTTCATGGAAATATTCTTCATTTCTCATGTTTGAAGAGGAAACGACGCATCCACTCAAAGCTCCGCGTGCCGGTGTCGGTGCCGCGGCTGGTGCTCCTCGGCAACGACGACAACCGCGTGTTCGTCCTGACCGTGGGCGCGCTCGGCGACGGCGTGACCGCCGTGTCTGTGGTGTGCGCCAGGGCGAGCACGGCGACGCGGGCCCGGTTCGCGTGCAAGATGTGGGTCAACGGAGCCGGCGAACTGCGGCAAGGAGGACATGGTGCTGGTGGACATGCACATGAGGAGCAGCTCGTCGCCCGGCGCGGTGGTCGCCGCGGGCGGGCCCACGTTCCTGATGGTGCCACCCATGTACCTGGTGCCGACAGCAGGGGCAGGGGATGGGGCTGCGTCCATGGAAGTTCCCCTCCACATCCGCATCGACAAGCTCTCCCCTTGGTCCGATGCATTGGTTTGATTAGGTCCAGCACTCACTCAAGGCAGTTCAAGGATGTATTTGGGTGATGTTAATTAGCAGATGCAGTTCATCTTTGATGCTAGTCCTATCCTACCTAGTAGTCAACTTTAATGTCGTTTTAGGGTACTTAAATCGGAGGATATTATGCTTTGTGCTAATCCTGTGGTGAAATGCATCTTCTTCCGATGTTATATCATTCCAAGTTGCAAGCATTTCATTCGCATCTGTTGCAATCTATCTATCTCATGTCAAGAAATGTTATCCATGACACCAAAGCGACGCTTAATGCGGGTTTACGGGAGGATAATGAGGAAGGAAGGAGGCCTTATGTCAAAAAAAATCTCCCAACACTTCTCTATGTATGAACTTGAATATTCCACATGCAAGATCTCTAGCCTATGTTGATGCAGCATTTATTTATTTATTTGCGAAAAATGTTGATCAGCATATAACCCTGCAGTAACTCTTCTATATGTTGATTCAGAACCCTGCATCTCTGTACACTGCTTAAACTGCTAATAATAATGTTTTAAGCCCTCCTTGAGGGCTGCAGTCTGCCAAAACAAACTAGTAACTTCTACTTTACGTGGCCATAATTATTTTTCAGATGAATGAGCTTTCTAAGAAAAAAAACTATTTTCTAACAAAATAATCATTCTATAGTAAAATAAAAACAAGGCAATTACCGAGTCATCGACACTATTAAGTGTAAACCTCTACTTACAAACTGGATGGCGGCCGAGAATACGCTACCAAACTATTGCTATTGACCGATGGGCATTGCATACGTTTGGATAACTCCCAAAATCTTAGATTTGAGTCAGTGATTTACTTATTTATTGGTTTTATTGATAGTAGAAGACTGTCTCAGCTAGTGGAGCGTCAAGACACTTGCCTTTTTAGTTGTCCCTCTTGATTTTGCCCCCGGCACATGTTGGCACATTTAAAACTGGGGTACCCCGAGCGTAATTAAAGATGGACCAGCCCAACAAGCCATGTCGGAAAGGTCTTTCGGACGTCACCGAAATATGCAAAAATTTGAAAATTCGTAACCTATTTCAAATTTTGAGTTTCAAAAATCAATAATTTTAATGATTTTTAACCTAGTTTAATTTTGGCTCAAAATTTCAGGGTTGCAAGTATTTCGGACCCCACTGAAGTATGTGAGATTTCGTTGGAATTTTGAACCCTCGGTACAAGAAGAAACTACACTGGAATTCCTCTTCACAATTAGTACTACAACATCCAGAAGGAGCTAATTACGTGGCGGCATGCAGACCTTTGTGTAGGTTTACTGCCAATTAAATCTACCCTTGTTAAACTAGATCTACAAAAAACGTTAGGAGTGACGTTTTAGGACGGTGCCAGGTGTCCCGGACGCGGGCCTCCTTAGCACACATGCCTCGCATGCAGACAGCTATCACAGAGGCCATGTGAGGTCGCGTTCTAGGGTGCATAGCCTACCGCTGTCGGGGGTGACAAGTGTCGAGAAGTCCGCCTCGATCATCAAAGGCGACTTCCCCACACCACCGACACTCTCGGTCAAGGCTATTAACGCCACATGCTCCCGCGTGGACTTCCCGGAGTTGCTATTTCATGAGGACATCATGCAACATATATCTTTTTATATTACAGAGTGCAATTTTAAAATTTTCAACTTGTCTTACTCAAGCGATTTTTCTCATTCCCCCAAGTGATGGAACTTTTCAGCAATATTATTGATGCGTAATGGTATGATGCATCAAGCATGCCATGTTCTATGTGTTAGTGATTTCTCTTTTTCTTGAACCTCGGTAGGATTTATTTTGGCGGCAAACTGAATTTTGTTCATCCCCAATTAGGCCTTTCACTTACTATCTTTGTTGCGAGTTATGCCCCATTATACTCAGTGAGGTGCAATTCCTTCCCTCTGAATTTGGAGTTGTGGTGTTTCTGACAATATTATATAAAAGTTTGTAATTTTCTCTATCCAACGGGTTGCTGTAAAAGTGCTCTTCCCAATATGTCATTATATATCAACTGAAATTTCAAGCCATCGACTGATATGTATTTGCAGAGTTTATGATATGTATATATATGGAAGCATAAAAAATGAATATATACCCATCTTAAATATGTTCCCTGCTATTTTCTTTCCTATTAACTGAGTCATGAAATGATTCACTGAGGTGGGAAAATATGTTACTTACGTACAATGCATATATGTGCTTCAATTTTCTCTATTAACAACTTGACATATTGATGTTAATTGTACTAATTGGTCTTAATTTTTCATTTGTCAATGCATGTTTCTTGCCTGCTGCATCTTGCCCATTTGAAGAAGCCATGGTAAATTATTGTTACACATTGTCTTGCTTAGGTGCTTTTCTATCACTTATTTATTTATTTATTCCTACCAGAATGTAGCGACATACTCCCTCCATTCCAACATATAGTGCGCCCGTGCTTCTCGAGGTCCAACTTTGACCATAAATTTAACTAACGAGACCGACTGCGGCGGGAGAAAAAATTTATATAATTGAAAACTTTATTTGAATACGAATTCACTGGTATAACTTTTGCCGCCACCGCAACTGGTCTCGTTGGTTGAATTTATGGTCAAAGTTGAAGCACGGGAATAGAGGAAGCACTATATTTTGGAACGGAGCGAGTATATCAATAAATATATTGTTTTCTTTGCTTATCCAAGATGAACCGGCACAAGGTCACCGCTTTGAATCTTAAATAATTGTTTCCTGTTAGTACCGTGGTTTAATGTTCACATCCCACAATATTTTGATCCTCCATTGGTTCCAGAAAAAAATTCACCATTAGTTTGCATCCATGAAGCAGGGGGGATATGTTGAAAGCAATTCACATCCCGTTAACATTGTTGGCCTCAGATAGTGATCATGTCTGATGTGAGAAAGGTGACACGTTCATTATTTGTTCGTAAGACTCCATAATAGAGGTGAATCATTTTTCCACTTATTTGTTCAAGAGGACGTTTGCAAATTTAGTGTTCAATGCAAATGCTTTTTTATTTAGCTAAACCACGCATATATTCATAAAACAAAAAAGTTACAAAGAACACACACGGCTACAATGAGAGAGCGTGAGAAAATACTACTGTTCTGAAAATTTGCAGAAAACATCCTCATAGAGAGAAAATAACACACAAATCACTAGAGGTCCCTGCAAAAGCCAACGTAACCTCCTGCCATCTGAAAACCAGCAACACCGAAGCGTACACCGGAGATCCATTGGAGCCAGAACGCACCATCGCCCGTAGGCTTTCTGAGTCGATGAAGAGGGCCGACGTGAACGCCTGAACCCGCATCTTTGTGGCGCGTCAACCGGGGTTGTCCCCGTGCTTCCCGGATCTCGGATCCGCCACAGCAAGCCGACCACGTCGGAGCAAGTCGTCGGATCCGCCAACCAACCACTGCCTGCCTAGTTCCAGCATAGCCCACAACTCCCATGCGCCAACGCGGCCATCGATTAGGACAACAACCGCCGGACGGACTACCGAAATTGTCTTCACGGGATCCACCACAGCGCCGGAGGGCACGCCTTAGCAACGGGGTTGGACCGGAAGATGACATTACCTGGTGCTACTACCGCTGCCTCGTCGGTAGCACTCCAACATACTAGATCCATCGTCCTAGTGGAAAAAAGGAAGACTAATCCCACAAAGCCATCAACGTCATTGCATGGACGTCGCCGAGGTGTAGCCGGAGTCGGGGAAAGCTTATTCAGAACAGCGCCGCTGCTACCACCAAAACGACACCGCTGGACACACAAGACTCTGACCCTAACTATGAGGCCAAACGGAGGAACGGGGTCTCCTCTCCCTCCGGCCGCCAGACCAGCAAGCGGAGGGAGGGGGGGCCAACTGCCTCGCCGGCGAAGATATGGAGAGACGGCCGTTGCCCTCCTACTCGCCCCGCTTGTGGGAGAGAGAAAGAAACCGCTACGGCCTTCAATGCAAATGCTTGATGCTTTAGGATACGCTCACACCTGAAATACACTTCAATTAGTTTTACTGTAAAAATATTGCATCAGTTACTATTATTATAATACACTTCCATCAATGCCACATTATTATTTTGAAATGCATAGGCACAAACTTAAAATGGTCGTTTTTCGGTTAATGTTGTTCCAAATTACTTAGTAAATCCATTGAACGTGCTTTTGGCTTGGTGATTTTTCTCTTCGAACGGGAACGGCACCAACAAACAAGTAGAGTAGCATGTATCGCCAGACAGACCGTGATGCCGTCATGGCAACGGGACAAGCACGAGCAGTTCACATAAACTTCATTCATTGCTTTGCAGGGTCAAGTTTAAAAAAAGAGTTGAGTAGAAAATACTCACTCCGTCCCATAATATAAGAACGTTTTTAAAACTACACTAATGTCAAAAATGTTCTTATATTATGGGACGAGGCAAGAGCACTAGAGACCCACAAACTTGCATTGGATGTGATGGTTTAGTCCACAAACTTGCAAAAGGTGATTAACTCATCCATAAACTTGCAAACTATGATGGTTTAGTCCACAGCCAATCAGAGCCGGACAATTGGCGCCCAGCTGGCTGCTGCGTGTCACACCTGGTCGGATTGGGCCTTTTGCAGAAAACCCCTCAACGTATCAAGAAATCACGCCCGCGGTCCCTGTTTCACTTGTCTTCTTTATCCCTGTCCAAATCCCTAGCTCTCTCCTATTTTCCCCTTTCCCCTGTCCAAATCCTGACGGCGAGGGAATGAGAGCGTCCGGTGGCGACGGCGGTGAGAAGAAGAGCTTCCTGGGCGGCGGCTTCCGATCCCATGGAGTAGGCGTCGACGCCGACGGGTTCCTGGGCGGCGGCGGGCCTGGAGAACCTAGCGCGAGGGTCACTGCAGTTCTTGACTTTGGTGGCAAGAAGGTAAGTACAGAAATCCCAGGAATAATGAACTGCAGTTCTTGACTTAGTACAAGGCCTTGACTTGAATTGCTCATCATTTTTTAGGAGTGGGCAAGGGATGGCAGAGGCAAGTCAGATATTAATGATCTAGCCATGAAGAATATGGAGTTGGAGGCCAGAATTAAAGTACTTGAAGCTGAAAAGAGAGCAATTGTGAAGATGCAGAAGAAAGAGAGCAATTTCAGTTCAAGATGTTATGTTTTGGAGCTCTTTTGTATGTTGGCATGTTTGCCATTCTGATAGCTGTCATTGTTAGCAAGTAGGGTGTTTTAAGTGTGGTGAGAAATGTTGATGTAGTAGTGACCAACTGAAGAAATCATGAACTGAAATTGTTTTTCAGAGAACTGAATTTGTGATGATGATGAAATAGTTTTTCAGAGAACTGCAATTGTGCATTGTACCAAAAATCAGATAGTTGCAGCAAAAGTCAGATAATGCAAGCAAATTTTAGTTGACTTAACTGTAAGCAAAATTCATATTAAGCAAAGTTCAGTTAACTTAACAGTATGAAAAAATTCAGATAATGCAAATTTCAGTTAGTACAATTTGGAATGTTGCATATTTGTCAGAATGTGAGCAACTGGTACATTCTATTTTTGGATGTGTGCACATGGGCACAACATGGGCAGAAAAGGAGGCATAGGGCACAACTCATAGCAACACTGCATCTTCAGTTCAACATAGCAACATAGCAACATAACTTGGGCCAACATCTTCAGTTCAAGATAGCAATATAGGCCATAACTTAGAGATCAGCATAGTCCATAACATGGCAACATAGGGCATAACATAGCAACATAGCAGCTCAAAATAGTTGTTAACTTATATGCCAATATATAAGGCATACCTAACTACATCTTCTTCACTTCTTCAGTGCTCCTTCTTCACTTCTTCAGCTGTTGCGGGAGGATGGAGCGACGCACTGGCTCCTTCTTCACCTCCTTCTTCAGCTCCTTCTTGATCTCCTTCTTCACTGCTCCCTTCATCTTCTTCTGCTCCGCAACCTCTTCTGCTTCTTCGACCTTCACCTCTTCTGGCAGGAGCTCGACGTCCGGCAGGAGCTCAACGTCGATGGGCATGTTTCTGCCACCCTCAATGTCAACCCGCGCAACAAAAACAACGTCGTCAGAGTCGTCATCAGAGATGGCAACAACCTTTGCCAGGTCGTCATCGGAGTCGTCGTCCGCAGGGTCGACTGGAGCAGGTAGCGCGAGCACGATGCCGACGACGTCCGCAGGGTCGTCATCGAGGGGGACCGGGGCCAGAGAGGTGGTGGAGCGGTACATCCACCACCTAGCTCTTTGGTATGGATCCACGCTGAGCGTGGCCTCCCGCATTGCCCATACGAGGAAGGACAGCGGCGGCACCTTGAGGCCTTTGGGGAAGGCACACGCGTTCTCCTCGTCCGTCAGCACCTTGGCCAACCGGCGCGCATGTGGAGCATGAGCTTTGCGCTCGGGAACCAGGTGCATACCTCTCTGATCTACGCGCGGAACGACTGGTCGTTGCCGGCAAGATCCTCAAGTGATCTCTTCCAGCCCGCGTTGTTCGCCATGGCGGCGGTGGGCGGCGGTGGCCGACGGTGGTGAGTGGAGTGGGGAGTGGAGGCGACGCGGTCGATGAGTGGAGTTGTGGGTGGGTGGGTGGGTTGGCGGTTTTATTGATGTGGTGGGTGGGAAAGTGAACCGTCTAGACGAGTGGGGTGGGGAGTGGGCGAGTGGGAGTTGGCCTCTCTGTTATCAGTACAAGTTACTTCCTCCGCCCCTCCCTAACAAGTTCCTACTCATACCGCATTGGCATTGCACTCTACTTCTATAACGACAGGTCCTGGGTTCGAGACCCAGGCCAAACATTTTTTTAATTTTTGGCACAAATTTAGTTAGTTCATTTAGTTCAGTTAGTTCATTTAGTTCAGTTAGTTCATTTAGTTCAGTTAGTACAACCCATGCCAGGGTTTGCCAAGTGAGGAAAAATGTTCTGCACAACAAAGTGAGATGAGTTATGAGATGGGCAAAGAAGTTCAGAAAGATTAATGTAAAATGCAAAGAAGTTCAGAAAGATTAATGTAGTGGAACAAAGTGATGTACTTGTACAAATGTTGGATCATCATAGTCCTCATCTTCTATTGGATCTCTAGGTCCCATTTGAGCTTCCTGGTACTTGTAGTGCCCCTTCCTGTTGTGATCAGGTCTGCCACATATGGAGCAGTGCATTGTCACTCCATTTTTGTTTAGCACTCTAACACCACCTTTCTTCTTTTCCTCTCGTGTCTTTTTCCTATTTTTTGGGCCTTCCTAGTTGTTTAGTGAAGATAGGTGGATACACTTTATCCCCATCCATCTTCTCCCACATTTCAGGGTCTCTAAGAGGCATCAGATTGTATCCATAGGCTTTCAAATAGGTTTGGACAGAGTAGCACTCATGGACCATTTCCTCTGGATCAATCCTCTCCTCTCTCATACATGCAACTCCATGACTACAGGGTATTCCTGACAGCTGCCATCTACCACAGTCACACCTGAACAAGGCAAGGTCCACATTGTAGCTGTTAGGACTTGACTGTACCTTGAACAGTTCCTGTCCAGCACCAGCAACATGACAGTTAGCTGTATATTCAATACTTTTTTCAAGCTTTTTGAGAATCTTGGCACAGATTCTATGTCCTGTCCATTTTTCAATTGCTTCTCTTTGTTTGCTCTGCATTCTGTGCATAAGCTTGTAGAAAATATTTTCTAACATTGATAGCACTGCCATTTCCCTAGCATCCAAGATGTAACTGTTGAAAACTTCAGAATTGTTGTTCAACTCTATGTCACATTTAGGAAACTCACTAAAGAATGCTTTCACCCATGTCTTTGGATTCAATCTCTCAGTCCAATTAAAAGTTGCAGCACTATGTTCATCCATCTTCTGACAATTTGCTCACTGATAACCCACAAGTATAGGGGATAGTAACAGCTTTCGAGGGTAGAGTATTCAACCCAAATTTATTGATTCGACACAAGGGGAGCCAAAGAATATTCTTGAGTATTAGCAGTTGAGTTGTCAATTTAACCACACCACAAGGTCAAAAAAAATTCAACCACACCTGGATAACTTAGTATCCGCAGCAAAGTGTTTAGTACCAAAAGTGGTATGATAATAATAGTAGCGGTAGCAAAGTAAAGATAAATGTTTTTGGGTTTTTGTAGTAGTTGTAACAGTAGCAACGAAAAAGTAAATAAGCGAAAAACAATATGTGAAAAGCTCGTAGGCAATGGATCAATGATGGATAATTATGCCAGATGCGATTCCTCATGCAATAGTTATAACATAGGGTGATATAGAACTAGCTCCAGTTCATCAATGTAATGTAGACATGTATTCCGTAAATAGTCATGCGTGCTTATGGAAAAGAACTTGCATGACATCTTTTGTCCTACCCTCCCGTGTTCAGCGGGGTCCTTACGGAAACTAAGGGATATTAAGGCCTCCTTTTAATAGAGAACCGGAACAAAGCATTAGCACATAGTGAATACATGAACTCCTCAAACTACGGTCATCACTGAGAAGTATCCCGATTATTGTCACTTCGGGGTTGTCGGATCATAACACATAATAGGTGACTATAGGCTTGCAAGATAGGCTTGCAAGATATTCATGAAAACATAATAGGTTCAGATCTGAAATCAGGACACTCGGGCCCTAGTGACAAGCATTAAGCATAGCAAAGTCATAGCAACATCAATCTCAGAACATAGTGGATACTAGGGATCAAACCCTAACAAATATAACTTGATTACATGGTAAATCTCACCCAACCCATCACTGTCCAGCAAGCCTACGATGGAATTACTCACGCACGGCGGTGAGCATCATGAAATTGGTGATGGAGGATGGTTGATGATGACGACGACGACGAATCCCCCTCTCCGGAGCCCCGAACGGACTCCAGATCAGCCCTCCCGAGAGAGATTAGGGCTTGGCAGCGGCTCCGTGTCATAAAATGCTATGAAACTTTCTCCTTGATTTTTTTCTCCCCGAGACGGTATATATGGAGTTGGAGTTGAGGTCGGGAGGTGTCCAGGAGGCCCACGAGATAGGAGGGCGCGCCCTAGGGGGGGCGCCCCCTGTCTTGTGGACAGCCCGTGGGCCCCCTGGCCTTCATTCTTTCACCAAAAATTCTTATTAATTCTGAAAAGTGCCTCCGTGGATTTCCAGGACATTCCGAGAACTTTTCTTTTCTACACATAAAACAACATCATGGCAGTTCTGCTGAAAACAGCGTCAGTCCGGGTTAGTTTCATTCAAATCATGCAAATTAGAGTCCAAAACAAGGGCAAAAGTGTTTGGAAAAGTAGATACATTGGAGACGTATCAACTCCCCCAAGCTTAAACCTTTGCTTGTCCTCAAGCAATTCAGTTGATAAACTGAAAGTGATAAAGAAAAACTTTTACAAACTCTGTTTGCTCTTGTTGTTGTAACATGAAAAGCCAGCATTCAAGTTTCAGTAAATATTATGAACTAACCATACTAACAATAACACATAGGTCTCACAATTACTCATATCAATAACATAATCAGCTAGCGAGCCATAATAATAAAACTCGGATGACAACACTTTCTCAAAATAATCATAACATGATATAACAAAGTGGTATCTCGCTAGCCCTTTCTGAGACCGCAAAGCATAAATGCAGAGCACCATTAAAGATCAAGGACTGACTAAACATTGTAATTCATGGTAAAAGAGATTCAGTCAAGTCATACCCAATATAAATCAATAATAATTAATGCAAACGAGAGTGTGCTCTCCAGCGGGTGCTTTTAATAAGAAGGGTGGTGACTCAACATAAAAGTAAATAGATAGGCCCTTCGCAGAGGGAAGCAGTGATTTGTAGAGGTGCCAGAGCTCGATTTTCAAATAGAGATAGAATAACATTTTGAGCGGCATACTTTTGCTGTCAACGCAACAACTATGAGATGGCTGTATCTTCCATACTACATGCATTATAGGCAGTTCCCAAACAGAATGGTGAAGGTTTATACTTCCCCAACCACCAACAAGCATCAATCCATGGCTTGCTCGAAACAACAAGTGCCTCCAACATACAGCAGCCCTGGGGGAGTTTTGTTTAATTATTTTGATTTACTTTGATATTTTTAGATCATGGGACTGGGCACCCGGTTACCGGCCCCTTCTCGTGAATGAGGAGCAGAGTCCACTCCTCTTGAGAATAACCCACCTAGCATGGAAGATATAGGCAGCCCTATTTGAAACATGAGCTGCTCGAGCATACAAAACAGAATTTCATTTGAAGGTTTAGAGTTTGGCACATACAAATTTACTTGGAACGGCAGGTAAATACCGCATACAGGTAGGTATAGTGGACTCATATGGAACAACTTTAGGGTTTAAGGAGTTTGGATGCACAAGCAGTATTCCCACTTAGTACAGGTGAAGGCTAGCAAAAGACTGGGAAGCGACCAACTGAGAGAGCGACAACAGTCATAAACATGCATTAAAATTAATTCACACCGAGTACAAGCATGAGTAGGATATAATCCACCATGAACATAAATATTGTGAAGGCTATGTTGATTTGATTCAACTACATGCGTGAACATATGCCAAGTCGAGTCACTCAATTCATTCAAAGGAGGATACCATCCCATCATACCACATCATAATCATTCTAATAGCATGTTGACACGCAAGGTAAACCATTATAACTCATAGCTAATCAAGCATGGCACAAGCAACTACAAACTCTAAATGTCATTGCAAATATGTTTACTTCATGATAGCTAACTCAGAAACGATGAACTCATCATATTTACAAAAACAAGAGAGGTCGAGTTCATACCAGCTTTTCTCATCCCAATAAGTTCATCATATATTATCATTATTGCCTTTCACTTGCACGACCAAACGATGTGTATAATAATAAGAGTGCACGTGCATTGGACTAAGCTGGAATCTGCAAGCATTCAACTCAAGAGAGAAGACAAGTAATATGGGCTCTAAGTTAAATAAACAATCATGCATATAAGAGCCACTAAGCATTTTCAATATAGTCTTCTCGACCCCCAAAAGAAAGAAAAATAAATAAAACTATTTACACGGGAAAGCTCCCAACAAGTAAAAGAAGAACGAGAAATCTTTTTGGGTTTTTCATTTTAATTTCTACTACAAGCAAGGAAATTAAACTAACTAATTTTTTTAGTTTTTCTTAAGGTTTAACAAATACACAAGAAGAAAGCTAGAAAAAGAAATTTAAACTAACATGGATAATACAATAAAAGAGTATGAGCACCGACGACTAGTGTGTGAACATGAATGTAAAGTCGGTGAGAAATACGTACTCCCCCAAGCTTAGGCTTTTGGCCTAAGTTGGTCTAATACCAAGGACCGCCGCTACTCTCCCCGGTGTAGTGGGAGGTGTAATCAGGATACCACTGGCTGGTCATCTCCGGATCCCACTGAACAGATGATGCACGATAAGGGTCCAGCTCAGGTTCCGGTTCAGGTTCAGGTTCTGGAGTAAAGGCTTGGGCTAGATGATTGTTCACGGCCTCCGGCATGACAAGACGACTTTCTGCAAGCAAATCAAACAACAGAGGCCCAGGCAAAATAATATACTCAAAGTGTTTCTTATTGAATCTAAGTCTATAAAAGAGCATCTTCTCTTCGTTGTCAACAATAAACTTATGTGCTACCATGCTCTTGTAATCTAAAATGTGAGGAGGTAATTTTGTCTCCTCCTCCTCAAGGTGCCTAATGGGTATCTGAAAATGTTCAGCAAGACGTGCAGCATAGATACCTCCAAATATGGGGCCTTTTGTACGATTCAGGGCTAGCCGTTTAGCAACAACGACACCCATACTAAAAGTATTGTCTCCCAGCAAAGCATGTTGAAGAATAATAATATCGGGGATGGTCAAGTTTCCACTATTTCCACGACCAATCAAGCATCTACTAGCAAATATGGCAAAGTAGCGTAAAACAGGAAAGTGTATGCTAGAGACTTTTGCCTCGGAGCCCTTCTTTGGCTCTTCTACAACAATAGTTTTAACGAAACCATCCACATCTTCACGATGGGGTTCCTCTAATTCTCCCTCATAAGGTATCCTACACACCGCGCAAAAATCACGTAAAGACATTTCTCTGAATTCATCATATAAATGAAATGATACTGCAGGCGGTGACTTCTTAGGATAATAATAAAATTTTTGCACGAAAGTATTGGTAAGTAAGAGACTGATCGATTCGGTCGTTTATGAAACCGGTGAGGCTTGTAGTCCCGATTAAAGCAAAAAAGTCTTCATGAATTCCGGCTTCTTTCAAGAAATCCTCACACGGCCATTCACATGATCTTACTTCCGCTAAGCGAGGAAGACTATACTTGGGTTTTTCCTTCTCTTTGTCTTGTTTTTCCTTAGAGCTTTGGCTAGAAGAGCCTTTAAAGAACCTCCTAAACATTTTCTGAAAATTTCTGAAATTTTAGTAACTTCAAAATAAAAGCGAATAAAACTAAACAAGATTGATAGCCACTACTCCTACAAGTGCCTAGAGCCTATATCATGCATTGGAATTGCTTGGGACCTCAAAAGTTTAACATGCAAACTCAAGAACATGGTCACCTATGCAGCAAAAATTTGCAATGAATAAAGCACTAGAACAAAAACTATTTGGACCAATGGAGGAGTCACATACCAAGCAACAATCTCCCAAAGCTGTTTTGCGAATGGAGCTTTGAGCTAAGAGATCAAAAATCACAGCAAAACGAGCTAGAACTCGGGCTTGAGCTGGATGGGGATTTTTTTGGGTAGAAGATGAAGTGTGTGGGTGCTGGCATAAGTGGAGGGGACCCACCAGGGGCCCACGAGACAGGGGGGCGCGCCCTCCTCTCTCGCGGCCTGGTGCTTGCCCCTTTTGCAGTGTTTTCAGTTCCTAAAATCCTCAAATATTCCAGAAAAAAATCATACTAAATTTGCAGGGCATTTGGAGCACTTTTATTTTCAGACTATTTTTTAATGCACGGATAATTCAGAAAACAGACAGATAATACTATTTTTGCTTTATTTAATCTAGATAACAGAAAGTAAAAAGAGGGTACAGATGGTTGTGCCCTCTAGTTTCATCCATCTAGTGATCATCAAAATGAATCCACTAACAAGGTTGATCAAGTCTTATTAAAAACTCATTCCGAATAACACGGAACCGGAGAAATTTCGAATAACACTAAGTTACCTCAACGGGGATATGAAAATCCCCAGCAATAAGAATATCATACTTTTTCTTGACAGTAGGGAGAGGAATTTCAAAACCTGCAAAAATGATAGTTGGAACTTTTTCAATAGAATTGATGCTATGAACTTGAGATTGTTTCCTCGGAAAGTGTACCGTATGCTCGTTACCATTAACATGAAAAGTGACATTGCCTTTGTTGCAATCAATAACAGCTCCTGCAGTATTAAGAAAAGGTCTACCAAGAATAATAGACATGCTATCGTCCTCGGTAATATCAAGAATAATAAAGTCCGTTAAGATAGTGACATTTGCAACCACAACAGGCACATCCTCACAAATACCGACAGGTATAGCAGTTGATTTATCAGCCATTTGCAAAGATATTTCAGTAGGTGTCAACTTATTCAATTCAAGTCTACGATATAAAGAGAGAGGCATAACACTAACACCGACATAAGCATTAAAACTTTCTTGTCTAGCCATAAAGTCATCAAATTCATCTAAGCATGGGCTATGAAATTTAGTAGAGGGTACTTCAAGTTTATCATATCTATAGAGAGAATTTACCTTTACTACCTGTGTTGGGTTATCAAGACAATGTGGTTCTTTAGGTGGTAAATTAAGACCATGTATTTCTTTAATAGGAGGTAAATTCTTAACATCTTCAGCCTTAATACCTTTTTCTTTCATTGATTTCTTTGCCTCTTGCATATCTTCTGGACTGAGAAATAAAACACCTCTCTTCTTAGGAGTGGGTTTAGGAATAGGCTCAGGAGTTGGCTCAATTGGTTCAGGAATTACTTCAGGAACTGGCTCAGGAAGAGTCCAATTATTTTCATTAGTCAACATATTATTCAATAATATTTCAGCTTCGTCGACTGTTCTTTCCCTGAAAACACAACCAGCACAACTACCCAAGTAGTCCTTGGAAGCATCGGTTAGTCCATTATAAAAGATATCAAGTATTTGATTTTTCTTAAGAGGATGATCAGGCAAAGCATTAAGTAACCAGAGAAGCCTCCCCCAAGCTTGTGGGAGACTCTCTTCTTTGATTTGCACAAAATTATATATTTCCCGCAAGGCAGCTTGTTTCTTATGAGCAGGGAAATATTTAGCAGAGAAGTAATAAATCATATCCTGGGGACTACGCACACAACCAGGAGCAAGAGAATTATACCAAGTCTTAGCATCACCCTTTAATGAGAACGGAAATATCTTAAGGATATATAAATAGCGAGACTTCTCATCATGAGTAAATAGGGTGGCTATATCATTCAACTTGGTAAGATGTGCCACAACAGTTTCAGATTCAAGGCCATAAAAAGGATCAGATTCAACTAAAGTAATAATATGAGGATCAACAGAGAATTCATAATCCTTATCAGTAACACAGATAGGTGAAGTAGCAAAAGCAGGATCGGGTTTCATTCTAGCATTAAGAGACTGTTGCTTCCATTTAGCTAATAATTTCTTAAGATCATTTCTATCAATGCAAGCAAGAATTTCCATAGCAGCTGTTTCATGCATAACATAACCCTTAGGAACAACAGGTAAAACATAATCATTGGGGGGACCTTCATCATCACTATCATCAATAATAGGTTCTTCAATATTTTCATTCCCCCTAAATCTAGCAAGTTGTTCATCTAGACATTCATCTAATGGCACAGTAGTATCAAGCACAGAAGTAGTTTCATCATGCATAGCAGAAGTGGCATCATCAATAACATGCGACATATCAGAATTCATAGCAGTAGCAGGTTTAGGTGTCGCAAGCTTACTTATAACGGAAGGAGAATCTAGTGCAGAGCTAGATGGCAGTTCCTTACCTCCCCTCGTAGTTGAGGGCAAAATAGTAGTTTGATCGTCTTTCAAGTTCTTCATAGTGATCAACAGATATAAATCCCAAGTGACTCAGAGAATAGAGCTATGCTCCCCGGCAACGGCGCCAAAAATTAGTCTTGATAACCCACAAGTATAGGGGATCGCAACAGCTTTCAAGGGTAGAGTATTCAACCCAAATTTATTGATTCGACACAAGGGGAGCCAAAGAATATTCTTGAGTATTAGCAGTCGAGTTGTCAATTCAACCACACCTGAATAACTTAGTATCTGCAGCAAAGTGTTTAGTAGCAAAAGTGGTATGATAATAATAGTAGCGGTAGCAAAGTAAAGATAAATGTTTTTGGGTTTTTGTAGTAGTTGTAACAGTAGCAACGAAAAAGTAAATAAGCAAGGAACAATATGTGAAAAGCTCGTAGGCAATGGATCAATGATGGATAATTATGCCGGATGCGATTCCTCATGCAATAGTTATAACATAGGGTGATATAGAACTAGCTCCAGTTCATCAATGTAATGTAGGCATGTATTCCGTAAATAGTCCTACGTGCTTATGGAAAAGAACTTGCATGACATCTTTTGTCCTACCCTCCCGTGTTCAGCGAGGTCCTTAAGGAAACTAAGGGATATTAAGGCCTCCTTTTAATAGAGAACCGGAAAAAAGCATTAGCACGTAGTGAATACATGAACTCCTCAAACTATGGTCATCACCGAGAAGTATCCCGGTTATTGTCACTTCCGGGTTGTCAGATCATAACACATAATAGGTGACTATAGACTTGCAAGATAGGATCAAGAACACACATATATTCATGAAAACATAATAGGTTCAGATCTGAAATCATGGCACTCGGGCCCTAGTGACAAGCATTAAGCATAGCAAAGTCATAGCAACATCAATCTCAGAACATAGTGGATACTAGGGATCAAACCCTAACAAAACTAACTTGATTACATGGTAAATCTCATCCAACCCATCACCGTCCAGCAAGACTACGATGGAATTACTCACGCACGGCGGTGAGCATCATGAAATTGGTGATGGAGGATGGTTGATGATGACGACGGCGACGAATCCATCTCTCCGGAGCCCCGAACGGACTCCAGATCAGCCCTCCCAAGAGAGATTAGGGCTTGGCGGCGGCTCCGTGTCGTAAAACGCGATGAAACTTTCTCCTTGACGGTATATATGGAGTTGGAGTTGAGGTCGGAAGGTGTCCAGGGGGCCCACGAGGTAGGAGGGCGCGCCCTAGGGGGCGCCTCCCTGTCTCGTGGACAGCCCGTGGGCCCCCTGGCCTTCATTCTTTCGCCAAAAATTCTTATTAATTCTGAAAAGTGCCTCCGTGGATTTCCAGGACATTCCGAGAACTTTTCTTTTCTACACATAAAACAACATCATGGCAGTTCTGCTGAAAACAACGTCAGTCCGGGTTAGTTTCATTCAAATCATGCAAATTAGAGTTCAAAACAAGGGCAAAAGTGTTTGGAAAAGTAGATACATTGGAGACGTATCACTCTCCACTTCTGCTTGTTAGTAGATCTTGCTATGGCCCATAAGTCTTGTTTCAGCACTTCTCCTTTGTGATTCTCATGGAAGTTTTGATAAATGTGCCTCACACAAAACCTGTGTTCTGCATCTGGCCACACTTTTATCACTGCATTTATTAATCCCTTTTGCTTTTCACTCATGATTGTGAAAGGTGAAGTGTTTATGATATTAAGATCATCTCTAAGAGTGGTCAAAAACCATTCCCAAGCACTAGTACACTCAACTTCAACCCAACCCATTGCCACAGGGAATATGCAGTCATTGGGATCTATGCCAACAGCAGTCAGCAACACCCCTTTGTACTTTGTCTTCATATGACACCCATCAACAAATATAATAGGCATGCATCCCTGAAGCCAACCTCTTTTGCAAGCATCATAAGACCAATACACTGATTTCAAACATTTTCTGCCCATTGGGTACTGTTCATTTGTCACAACATGAGTGGACACCAGAAATGTGGAGCCACGGTTACATGTCCTCAGTTCCTGACCATAGTCCCACAACTTACTAAACTGTTCATCCTCATCCCCATTAATTATCTTCAGAGCTTGTTTCCTAGCCCTAGCTAACTTCCATCTGTTGACAATAATGTGAAGATCCTTTGTAACCTTCCTTGAAAATGTGCCAAGGCCCATCTTTTGGTCATCCCTGAATTCATCAATGAAAAATTTTGTAAGGAAATTGGCTGTCAGTGCTTTCAACTCCCATGCCTTCTGACACTTGTGGACTGCAGCATAAACCTTTATCACAAAGCCTCCTGTCCTATTGTCCAATCCAGCTTTAAGAAGCCATGGACAACCAGGCTTGCACACTGCCTCCAATCTGGTTTTTTCATTCTTTACCTTCTTGATCTCAACTCTATTCCTTATTGAATATGCATTCAGAGCTTGCCTCAGTTGCTTGACATCTGCAAAGACCATGCCTACTCTGAATATAGGAGAGTCCATGTCCACCTTTGCATTGAAAGCACTGAACTTGTATTTCAGGTTATCTTCTTCTTCTCTTGACAAATCAAGGTCCTCATCCTCAAGTACATATTCAGGCTCATCATCTATCTCTTCTTGCTCCTCTTCATCCACACAAAAATCAATGTATTCATCAAACAGATCATCATCTCCCTCATCAATGCTGAAGTCACTATCACTAAAGTCTGAATCTGTCAATTCTGCTACTGTCTCTGCTTGCTCTGAAACTGCAATTTGCAAGTTTGCACTTGATGTATCTGCTGCTTGCTCTGAAACTGCAATTTGCAAGTTTGCACTTGATGTCTCTGCTGCTTGAACTGAAATTTCCATGTGTTGACTTCCACTAGCTGCTTGCTCTGAGAGAATGATTTCAACCAATGATCTAGACACTGAGCTGGGCATTGTATATATCACATCATGCGTGCAAATCTGAATAAAGTCTGAATGGTCAATCAATATCTCTAGCACCTTATGGACTGCACTTGCTGTGATCATGTACTGGACATCAACATCTCCTCTAATTGGCACCAACCCTTCTGACAATAGGCACCCAGGCCTACACCAATAGATGTGGTGCTCCCACACAGGATAGCTCAACCACTGCAGATGCTTCTCAATAAATGAATATGAGAAATTAGCAGCAGAGCAATAGTCCAGAATCTCAACACTAGCACTTGCATACTCCAGGTTGCTGCTTGGTCCACAAAAAATGCCATTATGCTCAATTTGCAAAGTGAAGAATGTAGAATCCACAGCCATGCCCATTGCTGCATCACACACTGCACAACAAATTCAGAGCACTACAATGATCAGCAATATTCACACCATTTAAATATTCAGAATTGTCAACATTATTCAGAGCATGATCAGCAAATATTCAGACCATGAAATTATTCAGACGTCTCAACATTGCTCAGAGCATTATCCTACTGCAGATATTCAGAACCACACATTTTCCTACCCAAATTTCAGATATGTTACCCCCAAACCCCAACTTTATGGCCCAAAACCCCAACTTTATAGCACAATCTTAAGAATCAACATGTTTGGGACAAACTTCAACATTACAACAAGTACATGACTAAACCATCACAACTTATTTAGAGCAGATCATCATCTTTCCTAGCAAAATAACTGAACTTTATGACCCAAAACAACAACTTTAGAGCCCTAAACCCCTACTTTCCTCTGCTCCAACAACATAAACCCTAGCAACCGAACCGAACGTCAAATCCACTCCGCACAAACCTTCAAATCTACCCCGGCGACCAACCCCGACGAGTAAGAGTGGTGATCAACCCTGACGGCCAACCCCGGCTACCAAAAAAGTTGACGAAAAAGCAGAGGAGCAGGAGGCGGCCGGGACTTACCATAATCCAGCGGAAATGCACCTGGTTGGCGGACGAAGCCGACGGACTCTGGTGGCTCCATGGCCGCCGCGATGGCTGGCGACGTCGCCGCCGTCGCTGACGTCAGGGAACGGGGGCACCGCCGCCGCTCCTGGCTCCAGCAACAGAGGAAGAGCCGAACTGAATGGATCCCGACCAGGGGCCGCATCATTAAATAACCAAGGCTGAGGGAAAGAGGGACTGTGGGCGTGATTTCCGTTAATGTTGAGGTTTTTTTTGCAAAATCGCCGGTCCGACCAGGTGTGCCACGCAGCAGCCAGCTGGGCGCCAATTGTCCGGCTCTGATTGGCTGTGGACTAAACCATCACATAGTTTGCAAGTTTGTGTATGAGTTGATCACCTTTTGCAAGTTTATGGACTAAACCATCACATCCAACGCAAGTTTCTGGGTCTCTAGTGCTCTTGCCTTATGGAACATAGGGTTGCAGGTACGTCTACCGTATGCTTTGGTTTGTTTGCCAGTCCGAGAAGGGATACGAGTACTTTGCGCTGACGCCTCTGCACACCTGTACTGATGTTGTCCTCTACTGCTGTGGGCTGTGATCCATCGCCTCACTAGGTAGTAGGCACGCAGCTTTGGCCAACTGGCCTGTGTAGTGCTGCGTGACGAACGTGTGAGTCAGGGAAAACTGACTGAATCTGTTCCTTTTGTTGGGGGACGAGCCTCGGTATAAACCAGATTTTTCTTTTCTACTCCCTCGGTTCCAAAATACTTGACCCCTATTTGTCTAGATATGGATGTACGGTATCTATATTTATTTAATGTCTAAATACATTCATGTCTAGATAAATGTAAGTCAAGTAATTTGAAACGAAGGGAGTAGTACTCACCGTCCAAATGCATCGTCCTTTCAAATAAGATTGTGTTTTGTTGCTCAAGTGAAAATTGTACTCTATTAAGTTAAGGCAACTCGACGAAAACGGACCTCACTAAATGTCCAGAGACAAGTGCAGCTCCTTGTTTGGACGCGTTCTATCTCAAGTAGAGAGTAGAGCTCAATCTCATGTCAGAAATGCATGCATTTTGTGTTCTCCATTGCTATCTGATGGAACTTTTTTCCAACTTGTCCGAGATGTGATGATTTGGTCCTACAACTTGGGGGAAGGAGAAGGCAGGGGGGTATTTGCAAAAATGTGTGCGCTAACGGGCTCGGGCCCGACGAGTCCAGTTGTCGCTCTGTGATTGGTCCAGGACCAAAGTTGCACATGGGATGCAAGTTCTGGGACTGGATAGGATCATTTTGCAAGTTGTAGGACCAAATCATCACATCTCAGACAAGTTGTAGGACCCCCAATGCTTTTAACTCTAATAAAAGGTTCTGTTCAAGTAGTAACTTCTACTACACGTCGCCATAATTTTTTTTATGAATGTTTTTTTTGGTTATGAATGACCTTTTTAAGAAAAAAAATCCTTTCCTAACAAAGTAATCATTATATATTAAAATAGAAACAAGTCATCGACACCAAAACAATCTACTTACAAACTCAATGGCAGCCTGCCTCAAAAAAAAAACTCAATGGCAGCCAAGGGTTACCCTGCCAAAATATTGGAGTTGACTGAAACACATGGCACGCGTTTGGATAACTCCCCCAAAAATTTAGGATTGTAGTCCAGTAGCAAGGACACAATGGTATTTCCTTGCAGTCTGGGGTTCGACTCTCGTTGGGAGCGAATTTTCACGACTCAATCGAATGGGTTTGTTCTATAAAAAAGTTTAGATCCGAACCACTGATTTTTCTTTATTCATAGCAGAAGAGTATGCCGGCTAGTGGAGAGTGAAAATGCTTGCTTTTTCGGTTGCCCCGGCTGATTTTGCGCCCGATGAGTGTGATTCATGTGGCCACGACATCATTCGTTTGTAAATTTGCACACGTTTTGGTATGACGGATGCACAAACAATCCAAAAGGGCCCGTAAATGCCCAAATCACCTACGACACCCCCATCAGACCATAGGGATTGTCCCGCTCCTCCGAGAAGAAGAGCATGCCACACTTTGACAGTAAGGCCAACCGCCATCTTGGAGATTGGCCCCTGCAACCACATTGGGAGCATGACGGTACGAGAAAGGCTGAGTCCGGGAAGAAACCCTTGGCCTTTGCTTTCTCGAATGAACACAATCATAAATTTAGTAAAATAGAAACAAGGCAACGAGACTAATGGCAGCCCGAAGTTACCTTATCAAATTATTGGCTTTATCGATGGGCAGGGCATGCATTTGGATAACTCCCAAAATTTTGGATCCGAGCCAATTTTTTGTTGACCCTCCCAATTTTGCGCTCAAGGTGGGAGATTCGTGTGGCCGCGAGATCCTTTGTCAACAAATTGGCGCCCCCCACATTTTGGTATGACGGGTGAACGCACAATCCAAAACCACCTATGACGCCCCATCGGCCATATGAATCACTACCATGTAGCAGTTACGCGACACCACCGCCGACCACCCCTGTGTGCCGTGGGTCACCGCCTCCGGACAAAGACCGGCACACGGTGCTGCTCCTTCGAGAAGACGACCCGCCACACTTCGACAGCGGTGACCGACAAAGCATTTTTCACGTGGCGGCGGCCTAGGATTGTGAAAAAACCCATGCATGGCATTTTGACGTCGTTTGGCTTGGTGATTCTTCTTGACGAACAGCACCGACAAGTAGCATCTCACCGGGCCGATTTCACCGTAATACCGTGCTGGGAACGAGAGAAGGCAAATTTGACTTGTGGACGAAATCAAATCACAGAATGAACTACCCGTGAAACTATTTCACGCGGCTGACCTTTTTGTGTGACGCCCGACACAAAGGCGCCACACTACACTGTGCAACGCCTCACAGATAGGCGCTACACGCCTGGCCAGTGTTGCACCCCAGACTGCCTAAAAATTGCTAAGTCAATGTGCAGCGCCTAAGAGCAGCGCCTAGCTCTTAGGCGCTGCACTAGTGGTTGCACTACAAAATGAAGCAACCACTAGTGCAACGTCTAGAAGCTAGGCGCTACACTGTATAATGTGGCGCCTAGCTCTCAGGCGTTGCACACCGACTTAGTAATTTTCGGATCACACGGGTGCAACGCTGGCCAGGCGTGTAGTGCCTATCCGTGAGGCGTTGCATAGTGTAGTGTGGCGCCTTCGTGTCGGGCGTCACACAAAAAGGTCAGCCGCGTGAAATAGTTTCATGGGTAGTTCATTCTGCGATTTGATTTCGTACATAGGTCAAAATTATCAATTTTGCCACGAGAGAAGCACCATGAGTTCACAGCTACCACTGCACTCATTGCAGGGTCAGGTTCGAAACAGAGTGAAATGCTTTGCAGGCGGCAGGCGGCAGGCCCAGTCCTTTACGTGCAGCACAGCGCTAGCCACCGATGCCATGGCAATGGCATGGCTCCCGGTTTTCATGGAAAAGTGTGCTCTGCCCACTAGCTCAGTTCGGGAAGGTGAGGAGTACTTTGACTGCTTCTCGCTGACGCCCGGTCAGTTCCCGTCATCTACTCCTCTGGACTCTGCTCCATCCATCCATCCATCAGACCAGTACCATGCAGATTTACTCAGTGGTCGAATCTCTTTAATTTATATGTATGAGCCAGATTGTTCTTTTGTACTACTAGTATAGTCCAATTGCATCCATCTTACTAGTGCTACTCCCACACCCTCAGGCCCTTTCAAAATTCAAATGAGATGGCATTTTGTTGCTCAAGTGGGAAATATCTATCATGCTTGTGCTCCATTAGCATCAGCTTCTTTCTAACTACTTCCATACATTGAAATGTGTTCTACAAATTGAAATGTGTGTCTCGATAAGAAGAAAATAATTGAGCTTTTAACTCGAACTTCAAAAAGGTAGTTACTCATAGCTTTTCCCAACGCCTTTTTAGAAAAAGAAAATTGGTCAAACACGACACAAGTTCGTCCCAACTAGGCCACTTCATTGATATTTGTACAAAAAAATTAACTAGAAACGACAAGCCTAGCACTACTACGCCGTCGCCCACCTTCTATATGCCGAGGAACCTGTAGAACCGGGTTTAGTCACCGTCGCCATCATTGTCGTCGTCGTCCTGCGTGCCACTGCCTCCCCGCTTACCCCTGACCACCATCGCCAATGCGTGGGGGTTGGCGGCCCGGGTGCCTCCTCGTCGTCGATGTCCGCGGCACCGAGCGGCGATCTCCTCGAAGGCGCGTCGTTGCCGCGCCATCTGCTCGCGGACGTAGTCTTCCCTCGCCCATTTGAGGGCGTTCTCGTCGTTGGCGGCCATGGCAGTGTGCTCCTTTTTCACGGGGAGCAACCCCGGCTTGGTCTTCGGTCGTATGAGGCGGGAAGAAGAAGGAGAGGGGTGGCCGCCCTCGTTGATGACGAAGGCGCCGTCGCGTGTGCGGCTTCTCCTGAGGCTCCGGCTTGACGAGGCGGAGCGCCGGCAATCCGGAGGAAAGGGAGCTAGAGCCCGACGACGAGTAGGCCGCCATCTCCATTCGCCGCGGCGTCTAGGAGCTACCACGGCGGCGAGAGAAGGAGGGGGGCGCCGGGTACTCCAGGCGCGGTGTGTTGCCGGCATCGATGTGCTCGAGGACGGCTTCATGGGTGCGGCCGAGAATGCCCCACCATTGGCGGCGCCCCTCGGAGTTGAGGTGGCCTCGGGGCTCGACGTCGTTCGTGGAGGCGAGCTGGTCGGTGTGGCGGCGGTCAAAATACATCGTCCACAGTGTGTGGCTGTCGGGGGCGTACCTCGGCTCATTCCGCGCTTGCTCCGGTAGCGATGACCAGATGCGCACTATCTTGGCGCGCCGATCAGCACTGGTGGGCGCCGGAGGCACCGGGATGCCACCGGCGCTCAGCCTACACGAGCCCGGCACCCGCATGTCTGGTGGCGCCGGGTAGTCGGCCTCGTAGAGGAGGCGCGCCTTGTCCTCGTGCAGATGGCAACGGTCGAAGCCGTTCGCCGCTGCACCGTTGCTTAGGAAGCGCTCGAACATTGCCGTCGGCTGGGAGAGAGGAGCGTCGGAGGCGTCGGCGGCGAGAGGGGGAGAGAGGGGTGTCGGTGGCGAGGCCTTGTGCGTTCACCGGCGAGCGAGGGCGGCTTTTATAGCAGCGGATGGCGTGAGAGGGTTGCTACTGTGTGCCGCGTGGGTGGAGCGGGCGGGACAGCGCGGTAGCCTTGGCATTGATTTCCGCGAAAACCGAGGCAATGAGGACAACGAAGGCGGTGAAGCCCACTTCTTTTCGCGCCAAAAAATGTTTCCTTAGCCGCCCTTTTCGAGCCTTGGCATTGACAAAAAAGGATATTAGAGCAGTCAAATCCCCCACCCCCCTAAAAAAGAGTAGTCAAATTTGTAGGAGAAAATCCTGCATTTAACATCTTTTCTAACAACTTTAAAGATTTCTCTTTTCTCAAATGTCTCTCAATTGTTCACTTAACAAGAACAAGTTAAAGAAAAAGAAGTTCTTCGCATTCACTAACTATTGCCTGCTCTCTTTCCCTTTTCGTTACATGCAGGTGGCATGTCTACAATTTTCTCTTCATAGTTAGAGCATCTACTACCGCATATGACAAATATGATCCCACAAACGGCCGCGGACACGTCCGGGCGTCTCCGCGGATAGTGACCTGGCACTCCTCAAATTAACACAACTGTATCCGGATATCTCATACTAGATTCTCAAATCCATACAAAAAGATGCAAACTAAAAAACTTAAGTACTACGTAGATACTCCTCGTCAGAGATGTCGACAACCTCCGTGCCCGACTCCGGGTACATGGGTGGCAGCTGCAGCTCCGGCCTCCTCCTCCTCTATCCAGTCCAAATATAGGGCGGATATGACGCAGCCCGGGCGCGTCTGCCATGTCAGCCCGGCCCACCAATGGCCCACCCGACCCCACAAAATCCCCCTTCGGAGTAAACCCTAGCTCACTTCACTCTACCCCGCTTCGCTCCCTGACGATCCCCTTTCCCCAATTCGTCCAATCCCTGGCGCCGGCGAGCAAGTCAAGCACCCACAACCACTCGACGGCAGCTCCGAAGAAGAGTACGAGATGGCGCTCCATATCGCGCTCGAGCGCTCGCGGGTCGATAAGGGCGGCAGCTCTGGGTCTGATGCAACGCCTCCTATCGCTCGTCGCGGCAACACCGAGCCGGCGTCAGCCCTTCCTGCCTTGCGCCCGGATCTGTGCGGGCTTCCCAATCTGCTCCGCCCGCCCGACGACCTCCTCCACCTTTGGCCGCTGCTCTACGTGGGCAGCGGTGGGTTCTAGTGCCCGCTCCGCCGGCGCCACGGATGCGGACTCCACAGCCGGAGGCACGCGCTACCCGCCGCGAGAGGCAGAGGGCAAGGGAGATGGTCCGACGTGGCTATGCAGTCCTCCCTCCGTCGTCGCGTGATGCCAGTGCCCGATAAGGAGGAGCAGCTCCTCTCGTGGGTGTACCGTCGCTCACTTACCATGGCGGAGGCGGATGCCCGACAGCTCCGGAGGATCAACGCGAAGCAGCTCTGGCTCGGCATTGAGCAATCCGAGCGGGAGGCGGCGAGGGTGGCCAAGCTCAAGCGCAAGCAAGACCGCGTTGTCTGGTGCTTGCAAGGCTACATCGTCATCTCCTCTACCGATGGGTCTGACTCCAACGGCTCCGACGTTGACCCATCTCCTGCTGCGGACGCCTACAACAGCGCCGCTGACCGGAATGGCAAAGGGCCGGCGAGGAAGTGGTGTATCTCGCCCTCTCCTTTTATATAATCTAGTTCTAGCATGTAGTTACAACGTGTCGGATCGTTGAACTATGTGAACTATGCCCGTTTGGTGATCTTTTGGTGATGTTATATGTGATTATGCCCGTTTGGTATCGGTTTATATATCTGTTTTCTGTCAATTTTGATAGCTTGGTGATTACTACATTTGCATGAATTTATATGAATATAAGGTGCCGGATATAAGATACACGCATATGAAGGGGCGAATTTAGAAAGTGCCCAGTCGTTATCTGCACACACCCGAACGCAATCGCAGACGTTCGAGGCATCGGATTTGCAAAGTCTCATTGTAGATGCTCTTACGCCACACCACCGCCCAAGAAGAGGACGACCGCCACGCGGTGCTGCTCCAAACGCATGGCACTTGGGCCGCGAAAAAACAATGGCATTTGGGTGTCGTTTGGCTTGACGATGATTTTTCTCAACGAACGGCACCAACAAGTAGTAGTAGCATGCATGCATGCATCGCCTCGCCTCGATTTCACAGGCTGTGAGGCCAACTCCAACGCACACCTCATCTGATCCGTCTGTGTCAGTTTTAATCCAAACTACCAAACGGATAGACACCACGGCTCGACACATGACCACATCTGCATTTTTTGTCCATTTGATGTCCAGTCCGCCCTATTTTCAATGCAAAATTACGTCCGGTTTGCGTCCATACGGACATCAACCTTGTCTGCCTTGGGACCGCGTGGCGGCTGTCCACCTACCTCCCACCGCCCCAATTAACTGCACATGCGTGGACGGCCCGTATGTCGGGCTCCTAGCCACATGAGGCCTCGTCCTTTTTAATATAGAAGCCGTGGACCGGCCAGTCCACACTTTCACTCCAGCCACTGCTACCACCTCGAAGCCCAACACGGTCAAACCCTAGCCACCGGCCGCCGGAGATCCACCTGCTCCTCGCCTCCACCGTCAGCAATGGGGTGGCATTGGATCGGCCGTCGTAAGGGGAAGCACGACCATGAGGCTGGGTTATCCTCCGGCCGTCGCTGCAGCCACTCCACCCTTCCACCCCTCCTCCGCCACCGTTCTTCATTGCCCCGCCGGCGGCCAACCCTTGGAACTGGTTGTATGTGAAGGCTGACATCTGCAAGCGGTACTGGGAGACGGGGATGCGCTGCCGTCGAGCGACGTCCACCTCCCCAACAACTGGCATTTGTCAGCCGACCGCCTGCCCATCCCGCCGGTCCCAGTCGGCGCCCGAGCCCGTCACGAGGAAACCCAGCACCGCCGCGCCCTCCTGCCCCCAACGTACTCGACGATGCCAGGTATGCCTTTGACTCGCCGTTATGGGACACCTAGTTCCGTGATGAGCACTACCTGCGGCTGGCATCGTACTTCGCCAGTCCTGGATCGAGCGTGACATTGGCGCACGACCATGCTTGGATCCGCGGGCTCAAACCCAACGGCATCCCCGTCCCCGTCCCCGCCATCGCCACCTCCCATGACCGCCGAGGAGGAGGAGGAACTCGTGCGGCGGGTCATGCAGGAGTCCGTCCACGACAATGACGAGGGCCCAGTGGCACGACCTTTAGGTGATGATGGCCCTCTCCGCCGCGAGCGACGTCGCCTTCCCCCCGGAGCTGCAGGAGGCCGCCGTCGTCAAGGAGGAGATAGTGGTCAAGGAGGAGGACGTGGAGGCCGTCGTCGTTGAGCTGCACTTCGCGGCAATGGTGGGCAGACGTGGTCCTGGACGAACATGATGCCGTGGACGCCAGAGTTCGTCTCGGTGCCACCCTCGTGGGTGGGTGCCGAGGCGTGGTCGCCGTCACCTCCACGGGACGAGGTCGTGTAGGCGCCTCCGGCCATGTAGCCACCGCAGGGGCCGTCTGCCCACCTCTGGCAGCCATTGCCGTACATCGACCTCACCAGGGACGACGACAAAGAGTACGACGGCGCCTGAAGACGGCGACGGCATTGACGACGGCCACGTCATCGACAACATATAGTTTTTATATGTTTTTAAAGTTTCAAGTTAAGTTTTATGTGCGGGCCGAAGCTTGTTTAAACGGTTTAAATATTTTAAAACTGATTAATTAAGTTTATTTATATGTTTTTAAATGCGTGGTTGGTCTTTTTTTTCATCTCAGTCCGGGCAAAATGCGATGTGGCCGCACGTTGGCTGCATCGTCGGGCGGACAGGCCAAACCGGACACCGGCCTTCATTTTATCGCCCCAAATGGACGAAATCCAAACAAAACAGACGTTTGTTCGAGGTCGTGCGTTGGAATTGGATGACACCGTGCAGTTCACAGCCGTGCACTCATTGCTTTGGAGGTCAAGTTTAAAAAAAGCTACTCTTGTAGTAGAATGCTTTGCAGGTTACTGCCTCTGTTGTACTCTGTGTCAAATTATGATCTTAAATTTAACTAACAAAATATTAATGCATGTCATAAAAAATAATATAATTGAAAACTATCTTCAAATACGAATCCAATGATATAATTTTTGGCAACATGCATTAATATTTTGTTAATTAAATCTCTAGTCAAAATTTGGCACAAAATACAAGGGGGCTTATAAACTAGGACGGAGGTAGTATGTGGGTGGCTAAAATGCTCCGCCGTTTCCATGCAATAATGCTCTGCCACGTGTCGTATCGTATTGATGGCCCAACCAATGAACCCAGTTGGAAAGGACTACTTTGCGTGGTTCTCGCTGGCGCCCGGTCAGCTCCCATCCTCTACTCCTGTGGACTGTGCACCATCCATCACAAGCAAGCTGAGGTAGGCAGTCATCAAACAGACGAAATCCGAATAAAACAGACGTGTGTTTGAAGTTGTGTGTTTGAAGTCGTGCATTGGAGTTGGCCTGATACCACCATGGCTACGAGACAAGCACGAGCAGTTGACGGCCGTGCACACATTGCTTTGGAGGGTCAAGTTTTCCTTTTAAAGCTACTCTACTAGAATGCCTTGCAGGTTATGTGTGTGGCTAAGGGCAAGAGCAATTGGGGCAGCTGTATTGTGCTGCTCCATACCCCACCTAGGCAGAATTGTACGAAGCAGCTACTTGGAAAACCACTAGGTTCCACCGTAGGCATCATCTCACTAGGACCCATCACTTCAGCTTTTTCACACCTGATGCTCTCTCCTGTGAGTTGTCTTCGTATACCTGAGCTCATCTTCCTCTTGCTTTTACCTTGTAACATGGCTTTTGTCAGTCAAGAAGCAGGTTTCTCTGCAGGATCCCGTTTCACTCTGCAAGCAGCACGTTGGGATGAGGTGGAGCATTTAAGCTGATGTGGTGTGCTGGGGCACTGGTCGAACGTGGAGCGTTGTACATGCTCTAAAATGCTCTGTCGTTTCCATGCAAAAGTGCTCTGCCGCGTATCGTATCGTATCATATTGATGGCCCAACCAATGAACCCAGTTGGAAAGGACTACTTTGCGTGGTTCTCGCTGCTGCCCGGTCAGCTCCCATCCTCTACTCCTGTGGACTCTGCACCATCCATCACAAGCAAGCTGAGGTAGGCAGTCCTCAAACAGACGAAATCCGAATAAAACATACGTATGTTTGAAGTCGTGTGTTTGAAGTCGTGCATTGGATTTGGCCTGACACCACCATGGCAACGAGACAAGAACGAGCAGTTGACAGCCGTGCACACATTGCTTTGGACGGTCAAGTTTTCCTTTTAAAGCTACTCTAGTAGAATGCTTTGCAGGTTATGTGGGTGGCTAAGGTCAAGAGCAATGGAGGCAGCTGTATGGTGCTGCTCCATACTTCACCTAGGTAGAATTGTACGAAGCAGTTGCTTTGGAAACCACTAGGTTCCACCGCAGGCATCATCTCACTGGGACCCATCACTTCAGCTTTTTCATACCTGATGCTCTCACTACAAAAAAATACACTTCCGCGATGATACGTGTTTGTCACAGTAGGTCGCGTTTTTTGTCATGCATGTACATCCATGAAAAATTTATGACAGAATCAAGATAGTCATACCTGTGCTGTCGTAGAAGTGTTCCATGACATTACCAAAATTATCATCACGGAAGTGTCCACTTTCATGACGATAGATCGTGCGTCACAGAAGTGCTTTCGTCAAGGGTGACCGACACGTGGCATCCACCGTAACAGAACGCCATTAAGCTATCCGGTCGGGTTTTGGATCCGATAACCCGTTAACAGCCCCGACCAATGGGAAATTTCCACGTGTAAAATTCTTATTGGCCGGACGAAACACGTGTCAGCTCGTCAGTGGGTCAGATAGGCGCCTATGATATGTCGACACGTGCCACGGCCCATCACTGGCCCATTTAGCTTACAAAGACGGCCCATTTGACTTGGTCAAAAGTTAACGGGTTGGCCCATGAAAAGCCCGTTAACGGTCTCTTCGCAAATAGCCCATTTTACGGCCCGTTAACTCACAACCCGTTAGGTACTAAAGGAAATCGGCCCAACAACGTCATGTGTGCCGTCGAATATAACACCAGCCCATTTCACTTTTGGCCCATGTATGGCCCACGACGTCTTTCGGCCCATATGAGGCCTTCGTATCTTTCGGCCCTTTACAGGCCCACGGTGACTCTAGCCCATAATGAACAGTAATTTTCTTCGTACCCGTTAACGGCCCGTGATTTAAATGGGCCGTTTCCAGCCCGTGTTAGCTTTCGGCCTATTGACGGCCCATACGTTCTTGGTCTTCATTTCGGTCCTCGATTATTTCCGGCCCGTTACTGGCCTGTTCCCCTAATGGGCCAAATTCGGCCCATGGCAAGAGTCGGCCCATTACTGGCCTGTTACCCTAATGGGCCAAATTCGGCCAATGGCAAGAGTCGGCCCGTTTCTGGCCAGCCCGTCCTATATTCTGGCCCATTAACGACCCGTTATGCCTGTGACAGAATTAAGCTTTTGCAGTCCTACGGCCTGTTAATGGCCCGTTACCGTGTTGGGCCGATATCAATTACGCCCGATTACGGCCCATGTAGACCCATTTATCCGATGGCCCGAGGCCCACCGATTACACGCCCATTTATTGACGGCCCGAGGCCCACCGATTACATGCCCATTTATCGACGGCCCATAGGATACCCATGGATCCTATGGCCCGTATGTGGCCCATGGGTAGTTGCGGCCACTAGCAAACCAGGGAAAAAGAAGACTAGGAAATTAATAAGGCCGAAACTAACGCTAGGCTATTAAGGCGATTGCACAGATTACATCCACTCGGCATCAAAGATCGCCACCAGTGCAAATATAGGGAACACCCTACACTATACAAAAATGGCTTGTTGTTTTCTTTAGCCGGTGGCTGCACGTTAAGAATAAATTTTGTATCGCACCAAAACAAATTACAACTATATAACAAAAGGAAGGTTGGCATAAAACTTAACAGTCTAGCAGATAAATGCACCACCAGAAGTTCAGAAGCTCGGTTCATTTGACCTGACTGTTATGTTTTCATGCTGTATTGTCCGATGGAGCACCATAACCCTCGCCTTCATTTCCCCTAGGCTCCTGAATAACATAGCAAATGTCTGATAGTCTGGTTTCAAAACCATGCATATCTTGACGACATTGAGCAATGTTTCTCCTTGTTCCACAAAGGGCCTCTGTTAGGGATTGGACTTGTGTCTGGAGCGCAGATACAACATTGCTTTGAGCTTGCATATCTTGATCATGAGGCAGTTTGGACGATATTGCCTTAACAACCAACCCAGTATTACGCAGGAACGTGCTTTTGGCACTGTTAGTGGACATGTACTGACCCACTGCAGCAAGAGCTGACATTGCGATTATAGTTGTCTCGCCACCTTCAAAAGGTGGCTGTTCCACCATTTTTTTCCATAGCTCGCTGAAAAGTTGAGGTTTTACATTAGTAGTACCATAACAGAAGATATTAAGGAGGCAGCAAAACCAAACAAAATAGCTTTGATCTATATACTGAACTTATTCTGGTGAACCCATATAAAATATTAGTTGTATTTTATTGCAAAGTACATAATAAAACAAGGCTCCAAACATATGACCATGTACCATCACTAATGTATTGTCTATTTCTTCACATTGTATTGAGGGCTAAGGATAAAGAGACGAAGTTTATAATACGGTAAGCATAGTATGACATCATTCATATCACAAAACAACTGAGAACAGACAAACAGGCAATTATAACGTTGTGTGGGCAAGTCCTACGCGGAACTAGATTACGGGTCAAGATCAAAGGAACATCACTCCTCCCTTTTAAACCTTGTAAGGTGCAATGATACGCTAAGACAATTGTGTATAAAATTGAAAAGAGTAATAGACATTGGCTGCAAAGCATGCAGTTCAAGGCACAAGTCAGAGTAAGTAGTATTTAAAAGGCATGAGGATTAAGGACTTACAACAACGGCTTTGACTGGTGTAGTCATGCCCTTCTTCTTGTTGGTGTGACAGTCCTTGAAGATTTCCACAACATTTGGTTCAGGTACTTTTTAGTCCTTGCGGGCTTTCCTAAGCATTTCGAACAAGTCAATATAGATATGATAATATGGTACAGCGAAAAGAGTGAAACAACAGCTAATTACAAGAGCCTCGTAGTGTGCAATATAGCTACGAGATCCCGTCGTCTATTCGAATTTCACTTTCGTACGGTTGGCCTTGTTCTTTGAACAGTTCACCTACAAGAAGATGGTTTGTGTGGCACATGCGTCAATAGGACTTCAACATGTGATCTGATCACATATGTATAATGTACCTGATACTTCGGATCAGACCAGTGTTTAACAAGGCCCCTCCAGTCTTCATACGATATATTTTCCACTGAAGATGTTTGGGAAAGTTCACTATTAGCCTTGCCTTCAAAGTGAGTTTTCCTCAAGTTATACCGATACTGTCGCAGAGCAGACTTGAAAACATGGGTGAAAGCTTGTCTGGTTGCATCATCTTGGCTATCCAACTTGAACCTCATCTGTTGAAAATTATGGGAGTCTCATTATCAGCAACCTAGAAAGTATGGGACAGAGCAAGATGATATTACTAGTTTCCATACATAACCATACTTACAGATAAATGGTCGAGGAAGGTGTTGAACTGGGTTTCGTCTTTGTCATTCCTGTACTGAATCCATGTTGGGAGGATACGTACATGACACCTAACTGCAACCGCTGCCTCTGATACTAACTTGGCTAACTCTGTAGCATCACGTGGCCTTTTTAAACCTGCCTCAAAACGGATCTCCATTCTTCCTCCTCTAGATTTAGTTAACCTATCGAGCATTATCCCTGATGTTTGTTTCCTCTTGCACCTAGGTGCTAGTCCAACAACGAACATAGGAAGTGTTAGTGTACATCAAACTGTGAGACTACATATAAAGAAGCATGCAACTGTAACTTGACTCCAGCAACTACCTTCTTGCTGTTGAAGCTCACAAGGTTCATCTGATATTGCCAACTCGTCTTGTGTCAAGAGTGCTTGGGAAGTAGTGTCAGGTGGCCAGGGAGCTTGGGAACGTGCTGTTAGCTCAGTTGACGCACGAGTATGTCGTCCAACTGGTAGTACTGTGGTAAGTTTTTCAAGAACTAGGGCTGTCTCTGCTTGTTTGGTGGAAGCTATTTGTTTCTGTTTGGCTCTTTTTGCAGCTCGTGTAGCATGGGATGTCATGTTTGTAGAATTTTCCGCGGGACTTTCACCTTCTATTGCACCATCAGTACCAACAGAATCTGTAGGATTCATCCGCTTTTATTCCCTGTCATTATGTGTTTCTTTATCTTTCTCTGTGCCATGTTAAGCCAAGCCGACAAGAAAAATGAATAACAATTTAGTTTTTCAGAACAAATTCATGTGTGATGCAGACGAACTGAACTTTGATATTAGACAACCACATGATAGGAGGATGTAATATGTATGAAAAATAGGACGGAAGAGATAACCAGAACTATGATGTGTAAACTAAGAAGAAGACATTTCACCAAATTAGAAGCAATGCAATGGAAGGTAGACACCATATGAAAGATGCTACAAATATCGCTCTGCCAAGTTAAGAGTGTCTCATCATAAATGGTGTTTAAATAAATGTGAAGCAGTACAAGAAATAAATCATATGCAAGATGCAAACAACATCACACTACCATGTTAGAGGTCTCTCATCATTAGTGCCATTGCATATTCACAGCATTGCATATTCACAGCTTATGATGTGTAAACTAAGGAGAAGGCATTTCAACAAATTAGGAGGAATGAAAGCTAGACACCATATGAAAGATGCACGAATATCACTCTACCAAGTTAAAACTGTCTTGTCATAAGTGCCATTTCAACAAATTAGTAGTACAAGCTAGAAAAGAATGTGAGATGTAACCTATATCACACTCCGAAGTCAAACGTGTCTTATGATAAGTGATTGTTGCAGGTTACACAACAGTAGTAATTTGATGTAAGAACATGGTGTGATAGACAGATATTGTATGTTCTAGAAACAGGAACACGTGTCTTATTCACACTACTAGGAAAAGGCCTACTAATGGCGCACTGATTTTGCCTACTAATGGCGCATTGCCAGTGCGCCATTAGTAGCACGCCACTAGTATTTTTTACTAATGGTGCACCACGCGCCATTAGTATCTGGTATACTAATGGAGCAACAAGCAGTGCGCCATTAGTTTTTCCCACAGTGCGCCACTAGTTTATTCTATACTAATGGTGCATCACATGGTAGTGCGCCATTAGTAACAATTTTTTTTAATTTTTTTTCTTAATCTCAGGTCACTATTTCACCTATGAGATATCCAACACATATATATACAACAAGCATCCATATAACAATCATAGCCAACACACAAGTTCCATCATATATACATAAATAGCCAACACACAAGTTCCATCATATATACATACATAGCCAACACATAGTTCCATCGTTACATATTACAAAAGTTTCACATTGTTCATCCAACACCGTTATCCATCAATTCACAAAAGTTTCACACTGATACAAAATAAAAACACAAATGGAAAAGAAGCACTCCATCCATGCAAGCTTTCGTGAATTAAATCAAATCTGCAAAATGATAAACAAGAAGTTAGAAGAATAAAAAGAAGAAGACTAGAAGAATACTAGAAGAAGAAGAACACTAGAAGAAGAATAAGAAGAATTTTGGAAATGAAGAAGAATAAGAAGAAGACTATAAGCTTATTATGTAAACTTGATCATTTTGTGCTAACATAAGTTATTTTGGAGCTAACCAATAGGAAACTAAGCATATAAGCTCTAAGTTAGTATATTAGAGCCAACTTAGGTAAAATGGAGCTAACCTATGTCATTTTGGAAAAGAAGAAGAATAAGAAAAAGACTATAAGCTTATTATGTAAACTTGATCATTTTGTGCTAACATAAGTTATTTTGGAGCTAACCTATAGGAAACTAAGCATATAAGCTCTAAGTTAGCATATTAGAGCCAACTTAGGTGAAAATGAAGCTAACCTATAGGAAACTAAGCATATTAGAGATAACATAGGTAACTAAGTATATATATATCATTTTGGATAACTAACCTATAGGAGATCTGACATACCTGACAAAGTTCAGTTCTCATGCATTGTTCTTCTCCTTCTTCTCCTTCCTCTCCCTGATGCGCCTAGAGAGGCAAGGCGGTGGAGGCAGTGGAGGCAGTGGGATGTAGTATTCTACCACAATTGGCGTGGTCATGTCGCCCAGCTATGGGATCGCCGGCGCCACCACCGGTGCATGGTCATTGTCAGGCACCACCACCATCGCGAGGCCACCTTCAGGCACGACCATCGCTAGGTCATCCTCAGCCACCTCCATCTCTTGCCCATGGTCAGCCACCACCATCTCTTTCCCTTGGTCAGCCACCACCAGCGCTAGGTCATCCTCAGCCTGATGCCCATCGTCATCCTGCAGCTCCTCATCCTCACTCAGCTCCTCTTCTCCCGCACTCCAGTCCGGATCATCCTTCTTGTTGTCTATGCTGCTGCCAGAATCGCTGCTGCTGTCGCTATAGCCATAGTCTCTGCTGCTTTGGCTGTAGCCAGTGTCGCTGCTGCTGCACCCATTACCTGTCCAAAATGCAACAATGACCGTTAACAATCGATGTGAGACAAAGCCAAATGTAGAGGAATAAGAACAGGCAGAACGTACCGGCATCATCATCGGCACCGTAGCGCATGCGGGACATAGTCGTGTTGAACACCTTCACGATGAGCATGGTGGCGGCGTCGTCGTACCTGAAGAGAAGGAAGTACCCCAGCCGCAGGTCGTAGGCACGGTAGAACTTCTCCCACCCATAAGACAAGTACATGTGGCCCTTCTTGATCACCAACTGCACATCCCACTGCCTGCGAAACCCGCTGCCGGCCTGTCGCAGCTTCACATTATTTGGCAGATCTTCACCCATCAGCATGTTCATAAAACTGTCAGGCAGCCTCTGCAGTTTGGGACAATTAGTGATGTAGCAAACAACAGATATCATAATGAGATGGGTGAAGTGGAGATCTCTCGTTTTATATACCTGCGTCATGGATGATACTGAAGTCTCAAGTATGATAGTGAAGAACTCAGAAGCATCCAACTCGTACTGCGGTGTTGCAGAGCGGCGGTGGCTGCTTCCCGCCATCTCTGATAAGCAGCAGAAGAGACCAATTAATACCCTTACAACAGATCATAAAACATGCATGATAACAGGCATTAGTCGCAAGTACCCCATATGTCCTATTTTTAGCAAAGTCATGCTAAAATTCACGGAAAATTTCAGCATGACCTTTGCTGAAAATAGGACATATGGAGTACCCGAATTTGCCGGAACGGAAGTTAATCGACATTCCGGCAAACTTAAGGGCCTCTCGGGGTACCTGCAAATTCATCACGACACAATGGTCGGAGACAAAACCCAGCAAACTAGCACCATAATGTGCCTCTACTTTCATATGGATGAAAAGGCCACAGACCATATGGTCCTCTGCTTTCATATGGACAAAAATCACCTCAACTTATGTGAGCTTCCGTTCCAGATCTAATAGGTCACCCAACAAAAAATCATCAATAGTTTAGCAAAGCACATAACAATAATGTTAAGCTACTGGAAATTCCAAAACAGTAAAGTTCCAATTTAATTTACTGCAATTTGGCTTTGTATCTACACTTTTGTGGTGATGCAGAGACCATCTCAGTGCATCAACAAAATTCAGTAAAATTCAGTGCATCAACTCCATGTACTCGAGTACTCTTTCTGTGAAATACAGTGCATCTACTGGAAACAAAATTCAGTAAATTTCCAGCAACTACTCCTAATGCAAACAAGATTCACCTAGCAAGGTTTATTTGACATGGAGTAGTTTATTTCATAGAGTAAACATTAGCACTATTTGACAGTAAAAGGTTTTAGCTAATTTGAATTAACTGAAAGCAGCAGTACATCATTTTTATTTATGGTAAAATGTTCAAAGAAACAGAAATATCAGTACAATAGCTAGATTACACTATCAGTACACTAGCAGTAAAATGTTCATTTACTTTGAATAAACAAATTCAAGCAGATTTGCTTGTCCTACTCCTGCACTAAACTAATGTTGTCCCATATTACTAACTAGAATGAGCATGCATCTCATTCTAGGTTCGGCATAAAAAAATAGTGAATAAGAAGCAGAAAACTAAAAAAAATGCAAAATGTGCCATCAGCTGAACTACTACACATATACAGTGAACTACATTCAGAAACTAAACAAATGCAAGAGCCATATAGCTGCTGTACTATTATACAAATTCAGTGAGAGAAGCAGCAGAACTAAAAACACTACTGAACCTGTATGTGTGTTGCACTAAAGATGAAATGTCTTCACTATTAAACAACAAATTTGAAAATGCCTGAAAATTCTATGCAGTAATTTGCTAGGTCAAACGATGTAGGCTATGATGTTGCTGCACTGAATCAAAAAGGACCCCATTCTAACAAAATAAACCCTAGCATTTTCCATGATAAAAATTCGGACGGTGGGGAGCGCGGTGGGTGGCGGCGAGGCGGACGGTGGGGAGGCGGGGAGCTTCGGACTTGGGGGCGGGGCTGACGGCGGGGAGGAGGGCGGAGGGAGGAGAGGTACCTGGGCGGGGTTGGGGTCGCAGGAGGGGTCGGGGAGGAAGGAGGAAGGAGGACCGGTCGCAGGAGGGGTCGGGGTTGGGGTCGGGGTCGTCGGCGGCGAAGGGCAGGGGCCGACGCGGGGAGGCGGGGCAGGGCAGGCGCCGACGCGGGGAGGCTGTCGGCGACGGCAAGGTCACGGAGGCGCCGGCGATGGCGCGGGGGCGCGGGGGGCGATGGGGGGCAGGGCAGGGGCTGACTGGGGGCAGCGACGGAGACGGAGGTGCGGGGGCGGCGGCAGCGTGGGTGCGGTGAAGGCGATGGAGACAGAGGCGCGGGGGCAGCGGGGGGAAGTGGATCTGGCGAGGGAGGGAATTATCTAGGGGGTAATCTTACTAATGGCGCACCGGCGTTGGGTGCGCCATTAGTAATTTTTTTTAAATAGCAATGGCGCACCAGCGAGAGGTGCGCCATAAGTAATTTATTTTTATTTTTTGTTGCATGTAATAATTTTTTAGAAAATGAATATGAATATGAAACAATAATATTTTTTTATAAAAACAGTAATAATTGTTGTTTAACAACAATTGTAGTCTAAACTTTTTTATTATCATTTTTTTAAAAATGAATATGAATATGAAACGGGGGGTGCTCGTCGGCGGCGGTGGAGGGGGGGAGGGTGGGGGGTGCTCGTCGGCGGTGGTGGAGCGGGGGAGGGTGCGGGGGGTGCTCGTCGGCGGCGGTGGAGCGGGGAGGGTTGCGGTGGGTCGTCGTCGGTGGCGGAGCTAACGGGGGAGGGTTGCGGTGGGTCGGCGGCGGCGGTGGAGCTAGCGGGGGAGGGTGAGGGTGGGATCGAGATCGAGATCAAAAAGTGCGCCATTAGTAGTTTTTGCAGAATAGTAAAAAAATATACTAATGGAATGGCGCACTGTAAACAAGGTGCGCCATTACTAGTTAGAATTAGTAATGGCGCACTTTTACATCTTGCACCATTAGTATGTATGGAAAAATGGGGGAAAAATTCAATACTAGTGGCGCACCGTGTGTCTGGTGCGCCATTAGTGTCTTCCACACTAATGGCGTACCTTCAACCAGTGCGCCATTAGAATATAGTAGTGGCGCACTACTTACCTGGTGCGCCATTAGTATCAATCCTATCTATAGCCCTTTTCCTAGTAGTGTCATGTATAATGTGTAAAATAAGCAGATGGAATTCAACAAAATTAGAAGCAATACAAGCTAGACATGACACATAACATGCAACCACATATAATAGTGTCAAGTTAGAGGGAGCACCAGTGATGCTGCACTAGGGGAGACGTGCTCATCATAAACACAGCTTTGTTGAGTGTCTATGCAGGTGTTGTCTTGGAAATCATCTTGGGGGTGTGGAGGAGTAGAAACTGTAGAGGCGCTCCGTTTGGAAGGAGCACATTTATCCGCTGCCTTGCTAATTTCCTTCCGCTTTATTGATTTTGAATTGTCAAGTAAAACCGACAAGAAAAAGAAATAAAATTCTCTCTTCAGAACTCATTTGTGCATGATACTGACAATCACTACTTTGATGTAAGGCAAACACATGATACCAGGATGGAATATGTACGAAAAACAGGACGGCATGGCATGTTCACAACTGTTTGTGTAAACTAAGTAGAAACTATTCCAGCAAATAAGAAGCAATGCAAGCTAGACACCACATGAAAGATGCAACCAATATGACTCTGCCAAGTTAAAAGCATCCCATCATAAATGGAATTTCAACAAATTAGAAGCAGCGCATGCTATAAATCATATGAAAGATGCAACTAATATCGCACTGCATATACTAAAGGTGTCTCGTCATATTGATTGATGCAGGATAAAAAAACTAGTTTTATGTAAGGACATGCTTAATAGACAGATGTACTATGTACTAAATACAGGAAGGCATGTCACATTAACAGGTATAATATCACATTTACAAGAGTATAAACTAAGCAGACTAGCACATGCAGTTTAACCAAATTGGAAGAATTACAATCCAGACACCATATGCAACATGCAACCACATATCACGCTGCCAAGTTAGAGCAAGCACCTATGGTGCTAGTGTAGGGGAATGCTGTAATCAACTACAGAGCTACGTTCACTATCTTCATCTAGCATTTCTGTTTCTTGATAATCATGTCGGGAGGCTGACGCTGCATTCTTTAAATGAGGAGTAGTCCCCTTGCCTGCCTGCCTCGTCATAAGTGATTAATGAGGGATACACAAGAACATTAGTTTGATTTAAGAACATGGTTAATACATAGATGTACTCGTATGTACCAAAAACAGAAAGGCATGTCATATTCAAAGGTATAATGTGTAAGCTAAGCAGATGCAATTTAACCAAATTAGAAGCAATACAAGCTAGACATTCGGCTGGAGTGGTGAACATGATCATCTAGGACCTGAGAGCCTGGTGGGAGGCGGGCTGCTTCGCCACCATCGCGGCTTTTTAGTTGGCTTCCAGGTGATGCCTGTCTTTGCTGGGCTTGTCATTGGCTCGGCCAGTGCCCTGATTAGCTATTTGTCTTCTGGTGCTCACGGGATGGTGGTTCATGTAAAAAATATCTTTCCTTATCTTAATAAAGACCGACTTCGGCCTTTCAAATACAAGCTAGACACCATATGGAACATGCAACCACATATGACACCGCGAAGTTAAAGCAAGCACATGGGATGGTGGTTCATTGCGAGCGAGGTCATCAACTCCAGAGCAACGTTTACCGTCTCCATCTGCTGACACTACACCCTTTAAAGCGCTGTAACGTGTCGCACCTAGCCGCGTAGAAAGCTGGCACGACTTGTCTCTTTTCTTTTTTGCTTCGCTTTCGGCAGACTCTGGAATACCCTTGCATAAAAACACAATAGTGAGAGTATGGATGAAGTGTGTGCAGAACTAGTGCACTGTAAAAGTAGCAGATAGCAGGTGGCTGAAAAATAAATGACAGGAGACATATGATAGCTCTACAACATTGCATGGCAAACAAAATTAGATTCTACTCTGTATGATTTTGTAATATATGAGCATAGGAAATGCAGGTACTCCTCTAGCACACCACCACATGTGGTCATATCTAAGATAACAGTCGACTGAAAATAAATAGGTTAGTCGATTTTTTTAATGAACCGTCCGATCTATAAGGAACAGGCAGATGGCCTTCGTCTACCTTCCGCCAGTCACTGTTGACGATCTTTCTCGAACCGCCAGCGACCACCGGCCCAGACCCGTGCCTCCGCCGCCCCACCCTCCCATCGACCTCACACCACCGCCGTGCTTGGCAGCGCCCCCACGCCATCCATTTAATCCCGGCCGACCTCCAAATCGGGCGCCAGTAGCTCTAGGTCGCACACGACCCTAAGATAAACACCAAGGCGCTGCTTCCCCGACATAATAGCCATACTAGCGCCTATTACGCCGGGGAATGCTTCCGTTAATTGGGAATCAACTGGCCAAAAATTGAAATTCAGGGGGGCGACGGACCTCTAGCTAAGGTGAAATAGTATATGAGGAGAAACCTTATGCATCGCGAGTTACTAGGAACATCTAGTATCAAGAAGAAGCGGTCAACTAGTGTCTTCTGTGGGATGAATACCGTGCAAGCAGAGATGTAAGATTTGCACGAATAAGGGAAGAGGAGTACCTTCTTCGGTTGCCGGTGTGGTCACCTCCACATGTCGCGTCGATCTTCTTCTTTTTACCGGGGAAACCGATGTTCTGGAGGGTACAGGCTTGGACGAACACATGGCCAAATTGTTGACTGTGTTGCCGTGGCCGTATGTCGGCGGAGGGGAAGCAGATTCGAGGCAGTGAAGGACGGCGTAGAAGGAACAACTCCGGTGCGGTGGAGGGTGGCGAAATTGGAGCGGCAGCGGTGAGGCGCAGGATGGCGTGATTGAACTAGCTCAGGTACGGACGGCTCGGCCTCGGCTTCAACTACTAGCCGTGGAGGGCGTTGTGGTTGAGGTTGCGGTGGACGACGACGTCGGGGTATCGGCTCCGACGTGATGGAGGAGGGCGGCGGTTGATGGGTGGGATGGGGTGGCGGACGGAGGACGCCGGGGTTTTGCGGCTGGTGGAGAGGTAGTTTTGGCGCCCATGGAGTACGAATGGGGAATCGGACGGGTGGGGGGCAACCATGTTTCGGTCTGGGACGCGCTTGTTTTTGGCTTTTTTGAACAGAAGATGGGACGCGCTTGTTTGAAATTTGGGGAAAGTACAAACTTTGCCCCCCTCTTAAATTTCGGACCTACTTCGGGTCGGGGGTAGGATGGTAATCCCAGGTGTCCCAAATAGTGGGCGGGAGTGATTTCGGCCGCGCGCATGTGTGCTTAGGAGGCCATTGTGTATGAATGTTTTTCGGAGGCGGTTGTGTGGCATCTAGATGAAGCTACAAACCTACCCAGTTTAGACCTTTGGACGTCGGGCCGGTAGGTTTCACAGGTCGGAGTTATTAGAAAAGCAATTTCCTTGTACTACCAAACATTGGTCTCACGCGGTTTCGGGCGAGTAGAGGCTCTTTTGGCACTTCGTTCGAAATTTTGAAACACAAGCATTCACGTTTGGAGTACTCTTGAACTATGAGGATTGACCTAAATAGACAATGTTATATTTGACATTGTATGTTTGAAAACCTCATTTAATTATCCGCTTCCTTTTGAAATTTTGACACTTGAAAATCCTATAACTACGATTATTTTGGAATGGAGGAGCTAAATTTGAATCTATTTTGTACACGACTACATATGCTATTATGTACAAAATCAGAGCAAAGATTGGTACCCCCATAGTTTAGGTATGGTTTACAAATGCCATGACATCAAATTCAAATAGTTGAATGGACTTCATGTTGAATTCGATTTTTTAAACCACCTTAGGTTGAATTCAAATGTATGCTAGTTCGTAGGTAGCTATTTATAAATGTCCATTGTGTAACTTTCATATGTATAATGTGCTTTACACACACAACATGAACTATACTCACGTTTATATTCGATTGCTAAAGCGATGCATTGTCTGGAGTTCAAAATACTAACTATGTGGATCAATTGTGTCGAATAATAACATAGACATGCTCAAATTCGATAGAATCTAGATGTCTGATGGATCAATGACCGCTCCTTACGCGAATTGCAAATATCATGATCCCATCCTAATATTTGGATATAATTTATATCTTTAATCAATCTGTAGAGCAGTCTTTTACGTATAGTTTCACTCTCCATCGGTGGTCTCTCACACATGCTCACACACTCTCTCCCGAGGTGTCTTTCTCGCACACATGCTCTAGATATAACCCTCCCTCCCTCTCGTAACCATTTACAATTGTTTTCACTAACCTTTATCACAAACACTCTTCCTCTCACAAACATACACACGCACAATCCTCATCGACCCTTTCTATATACATGGACCTGCCTACGTGTCTCATGTATGCACATTATCTTTACGCCTGTCTCTCACGCATTATCTCACACCTCTCTTCCTAATCGACGAGTATGATTCTAGCAGAGCATTCTGTAGGATGCCCCTTAAAGTTAGGTTGGATGAATAGTAATACCAGAGATAAAGGGGTTACCTTAGTCCGAGAACCTAGGGTTACAAATCCTAGACGGCTTTGTCAGTGGACACAGAGTCCTTCACAATTCTGTTATCTTTGTCTTGTACGACTAGTCATCCGTGGGTCTTCCTAAATGTGTCATGGCCGACCAATGTGGCGCAGGACGAAACCGAATGAAGGGCCTCACCTCTACCCACCGGACCTCATGCGGTGACACACCCTCTGCCCCCATGTCTCATTATCTTCTCACACCCACACATACCAACACAAACACCACACACATAGAAAATTTCTCTGGGTGCCTCTATTCCCCCCCCCTTGTATATACACACTCAAGGGAATGGAATCTCTTGTCGTGACGTCATATTCGTCTCTCTCTCTCTCTAGACCACTCTCATTTCTCGTGCTATCTCTCCCACCCACCCCCCGTTGGCCCCTCTATCCATGCCTCTCTCGAATACGTAATACACACACATACCTCTCTAGGCCCCGCCAAATGCATCAACTACACATTCACACATGTTACATCATGTACCCCATTGATCTAAAAAGCCCTCTCTTCACGTTTATTTCGCATACAACATTCCTTTTGAATAAAGTGTGGCCAAAAAATTATTTTAGAGTTTCTACATATATACAACATTACAAAGTTATATGGAGGAGTACGAACGCTAATTTGCATTGCATGGTGCCCACAATGATATTTATTCCGCACTGTGAATTTGTATGTTTTTATACTATATACAAAGTTAGTCATAATAAAGAGAAATGAAGAGCATCTCTCTCTCCATCGCATAACCCCTCCCCTGTATGGCCCTTTCACGTATGCACACAAAACTATCTCCAGGTCCTCTAAAAGTAAGCCCCCAGAAAATTCACGCGTGTTTCATCTTTCTCTCGCAATATATGCAATGACGATCATTGTATTTGAAGCGAAAGCACGATACATACATTGGACTTCATAATCCACTCATTACGGTCATCGTTTATGTTTAGTGGTTATTATACAATCACGGGCTCACCGTACAACTTTGTATTTGCTCATGACATGACTAGTTGACCAGTTAAACGCTCCACGTAACACCTCTAGTGTTGCATCACATTATCTCACTAACATCGTGCCCACCTGTCAACTTGTATCTACTCTACATCTACCTATTATAAAATACATAAAATACACTCTTATAAAAAATAGAGTTGGTGATGATGGTGTGCCTGCCATCCTGCAATATAGGCCGTCCGATTTATATCTGACGGATAGGAAAGAAACTATGGCAATTTTGCAAAAAGGTACCCACACACCTCTCCACATTTGCAAATAAGGCCTTCCCTCGTTCATCCTTTTCTCTCACAAGATAAACAAGTCATACAAATGCATCTTGATGTTACGTGCAACACACGGGCATCTTGCTAGTAAGAATGAAAACAAACGACAAAAACTTATTTTGACGGTGGTTCGAAGTCATGACCGCGGGCACAGTGGACAAGGTGGCCTTGTATTGGTATGCTGAGCCGTCTGTTTTAAGACACAGGAGCTGGTGTGGTGATTATACACACACGCACGCATGCACACGAACTCCATCCACGCAACACTCACACGTACACACGTAGACACGCACGCACGCAACACTCACACGCACACACGCACGCATGCATGCACGCACCAGTACACCACACGACCAACACACACTCTCACGCTCAAGTGCTCAACCTACACGTGCATGCGCACACATCAGGCCCTGACAGACACATACACAACCAGGTGATTCTCGCGCACTGGTTGGAGCCTTGTCACGCCTGCGTAAATTTGTGTTTATCTGACCTTTTCCCTATGCGAACTGACAGGTGGGACCCACAAGGAACGTGGTCAATTGAACTAGTAAACATGGTGCCACGCAGACTATTTGGCCGGTCAACAGAGAGCAATCCGATGCTGAACTGTGAGCAAGTGACCGGATAATCACCGCAAAACGTATATAGTGACCGTAATCAGGTTATTCTGAAGTTCGGTGACCATATTACGCTTTTCTCTCTGTAGGCCCTCCAAAACTACATCTCTACACGTTCTCGCATGTTACATCTAACAAGTATGCAATACAGCACTACTACTACACTCTAACACAATAGATCATATGTGTTTTTAGTTTTACTAGATATCATATTGTTACTTATAATTATTCAGTTTGCATACATTAAAATTGCCTTTGAAATGTATGGCCAGTATCATCTACCGCACGGGAAAAATCCCGCCCTTTCCTGTTTAATCGGGTTTGTATCGATGGATCGTGCGAAACAACAAAACTATAGTACTATACAGTACAAGTGACAGTTCACTGGGCCGTCATGTCGTCTACTCCTATGTCGTAAGAGTGGAGCGCTCGCTTTCAATCTTCTAGTCCCTTTTGCCGACATGTGGGACATCAAGCTACCGGGTCCACGTGCCATACCGGAATACAGTGCAGAGCAGCCGGGGTGAAGCACCCCAGTCAAGGCGCCAGCGTAGAAATGAGCAATGAGGCATCACATCACAAAGCTGCACCTTTCCCGCAGTTAAGTGGGAGGGACGAAGTAATAATGCTAAAAAAGAAGTTGGAGGGACGAAGCAACCATCATTTCACTCGTTGATGAATCCGCTTCTTCCTCATCTTCTTCAACTTAACCACGTGTTGCTTCTGCCGTTGTTCTGCCTCATGTGGGACGCGGATCACCATGGTAAAGCACTGACACGTGGGACCGCATGTTAGCAAAACGCCAGGACAACGTCCTCCGAAAATAAGAAACCTCCCCCGCCATCCGCGCGGCAAAATGACCTCCTTTTTACTAATCTTTGATTCTATAATTTTTTAGATCAATATAATTGAGATTTGTATAGATAACACACAGGAGTAAAACCAAGTGGTATGGTTAAGGGCATCCACGATGTGTAGCCAAATGTGAAAATAGCTTTTGGCATCGTGGGAACCATTGTGGACGGTGTTGCCAAAGCCAAAAAGATGGAACCGATACTCCCTGATTGATTGATTGAAGGAATAGAAAATGCAACGTCTCTCCTCTTTCTCCCATGCTTGGACGCATGTAGTACATTATAGAGCACAGAGTCTACTCCCCTGTCCCTTCTATCACAAACCACAAAGCAGTGAGGCGTCAAATCAGAAAGCACGGACGAAGCAACTATCATTTCACTCTTTGCTGACTCCGCTTCTCCATCGTCTTCTTCGAGAAACCATCTCACCGCACTAGTACTCCTAGTAGTAGTACTAGTAAAGGACTTCCTGGATGCAAATAAGGCGGTTGTCTCGGCTTGCAGGCGTCACTTGCGAATGACTTACCATGGTCTCCCTCAATGGTGTTATCTGTCGAACGCACTTCGCCAAACCATAAAAAAAAGTCGTCGACGTCACCGCAATGGGCAAGGAATTCAAATATAGTTACTACCTCCATTTTTTGTACACAAGGCCAGTATATCAAAATTACAATTTGCAAAGGGCCACTAACACTAATCGAGGCAAAATTGATGGGGTTAGCAACCAAGGACATTAATATCCCCTGCATGCATGCGGAAGTGAGAAGGTTCGTTTGCATGGCACTGCATTAATCAAGCGATGAGGAGTGAGATGGTTAACTCTTTGGTCTTTCGAGAAAAAAATACGCATTAATTGACACGTGAAACGAGGATTTGTATCGAAGGAAAACCCCGCCTTTCTTTTTTAACACTAGTACTCCTAGTACGTACTACCTCTGTCCGGGTTTATTGGTCCCCATTGTATTTCGTGCCAAATTTTGACCATAGATTAAACTAAGAAAATGTTCACGCATGTCACCAAACATTATATTTTTCAAAACTATGTTCAAATACGAATCCAATGAGATAATTTTTCTTGACATGCATTAACATTTTGTTAGTTAAATCTTTAGTCAAAATTTGGCACAAACTATAAAAGGGACCTATAAACCAGGACGGCGGTAGTACGTACTTATCCTGTTTGGGTCTAGGCCTTGCATTGCCAAACTTCGCCACACATTTTTGCCAAGCTTGCCTAAAGTTTTCAAAATGAGAAGGAGGTACACTTGCGCACGGCTGTCGCGGTCGCACCGCACCCTCACACGGTCGCTCCTGCACGCCGCGGTCGCACCGCACCCTCACACAGTCGCTCCTGCACGTCGCTAACCCAACCAAGGTAACGCACCCTCACTGACACGTGCTGTCGCATGTGAACAAACCAAACCCAGCCATCATATCGCTGACACATAATTTTCGTTCATAGAGTATGTTTATCCAACCGAAGTATCTGTACGGCCCGTGTGGTGGTCTGTTGGGGAAGAAGAAGAGGTGAGGAGGAAGGAAAGAAGGGTTAGGAGACGTAGGATATTCATCCAACCGCCTGAAATGGTAGACTAACCCAAGTCAGGCGACTTGCATAACAAATAGTATGTTTTTACACAGCAAAAGATCCATAAAAACAACAACATAAAAAAACTATCACTGCTCGCGGAAAGAGACGGCCTCGTCGTCTTTGGCTGCCGGCGCGAACCAGCCGTCGCTGCCGACGTGTGTCTCCGCACCGTGGTTGTCCTTAGCCTCCAGCTACTCGTTCAAGCGGAGCATGCGGGCGCTCTGCACGGACGAGAGCACAACCCGGTTCAAGTCGAGGACGTCCGGTTCCGCCTGCAGGAGGGCCTCGATGGCAGCGGCATCCGCGTGCTCCGCATCGAGTCGAGCCTCCGCCGCCCGGTTCAAGTCCAGGACTTCCGGTTTCGCCTGTAGGAGGGCGTCGATGAGAGCGGCATCAGCACGCTCTGCGTCGAGTCGAGGCTCTGCCGCCCGGTTCATGTCCAGGACGTCCGGTTCCGCCTGCAGGAGGGCATCGATGGCAGCGGCATCCGCGTGCTCCGCCTCAAGTTGAGCCTCCACCGCTCGGTTCACATCCACGACATCCGGTTCCGCCTGCAGGAGAGCCTCGATGGTAGCGGCATGCGCGCGCTCCGCGTCGAGTTGAGCCTCTGCCTCTCGGTCCTCCTTTAGTATCGCCATGTTGAACCGCTAGTCCGCCTGCACCATGAGGGACTCGGACGCCGGCACGAAGTTGACGTCCATCGTCTCATACCCATCGGGGGTCTTCTGCGCCGCGACCTCCGCAGTGAACATTGGATCGGCTTCCTCCTCCTTGTAGCTTGGCTCCAGAGAACTCGGGGATTGGCCCGCCGCAAAGCGAGCTTGGGAACGGAGGTCTGTGGCGCCGACCGCCACCGCGATTTCTGTGCGGCGCTCCAGCGTCAGCATCTTGTAGTAAGTGATCTTGTGGCGCACCATGGCTTTCCGGCAAACTAGGGGACACTTGATGCGGGCTAGGGGATCGAAAGGTGGGGGAATGGGCGGGAGATTTGGTGTGGTTTTAGGGCAGTGGCTGGCGTAGGCCGAGCAGCGAAGGTTCTGGTGTGAATAGTGGTTCCGGTGACGACCGGTCAATCGGTTTTGACTGTACATCGCTCTTGTGGCGTTCACGTTGCAGCCGAGCATGCTCGACCCTCCACGTCGCTCACCGAATGGAACGCGCTTCGTCTTGCGTTTTCGCTCGCTTGTGGGACCGCAATTGAGAGCAAACTGACGTTCCTCCCACTCCCCCGCCCGCGTCATTTATTATACCACCACTCCGTCCATTTTATGCGGAGTAAATAAAAACAGAGGGAGTATACTACGGATGAGGGAGAGCAAGCATGGGGTCCGCCAGTAAGTGACCAAAAGGGAGGGTAAGGCCGGGATACCTACGTCAGAGGATCCACTTCCACTATACTACTTTGACCAAATGTTAGAGTAATAATATATGACATGCAACTTACACAAATGTTAGAGTAATAATATATGACATGCAACTTACACAAAGCATACAAGGTCTAATGCGTTTTTCGAGGCTAACTTTGACCAAATGTTAGAGTAATAATATATGACATGCAACTTACAGAAAGCATATGGTCAATTTCGTATGTGAAAGGAGTTTCCAATGATATAATTTTCACATTATACATCTCATGTACTCCCTCCGTCTAGGTGTGTAAGTCATCTTACGAAAACCAAATAATCCCAAAACACGTAGGCGCGGTGCATGAACTTTTACCTTCTTTCTTGTTTCTTGACATATGAACCAATAAGAGATGAGGGTGTGCATGCTTTTAATGACCTGAGACTATCAAACATGACATGCAGTGGTTAGTTCATTGCATGCAATACTATTAATTAGAAAATAAACATCAATGTCTCTCGTTTTCCCCTCCTCCTTGGTCACGGTGCACAACCTAAGATGACTTACTCACCTATGCGAAAGGAGTACTATTAATCTTGTCAATAGTCAAATTGGAAACCATCTCGAGTACAAATCTAGGAGTACGTACGAATCTAACAATATTGATTGGGCGTTGTTGAATGTTGATACTCTTATAAAACTTATATGTAAAGTAGAAAGGATAGGAGGGAGTATATTGTACGTTCAAAAACGAAACGAACATTGAATACCCTTTATATATGATTTGCGGATGCTATGATCACCGGTTCAAATTTTTGAATCCGCCTTAGGTATCACGTGCCCCCACTCGTTCCCTCTCGATTTCATCTCGGGGTCCGGAGATCTATTGAAAGAGGACTAGGGTGGGTACATGCGAATGATACTCGATGGAATGTTCAAATGAGGCATGCGGGGGGGGGGGGGATGGACTCGACTGGAGGGCGACATGATCGATGGAGAAGAGGGTTGGAGAGGAATGAGAAATAAGCAAACACCACATGATTACACTTGAACGGCTCAAATAAACAATAAGTTGTCTCGCTTGGCCTACATAGTGAAAGGCCTAATGTGCAATGCGAAGCACTGACGCTCAAATATGGTCGGGAAAACTGGGAAACCGACATGTGGGGCACACCCGTCGGGACGATGTAGCGCAGACTAGTCCAATGGAGGAGCTGGCCCACAACCTCCTCTCCACCGACAATCATTCATGTGGGTTGTTGGGGCCAACAACGGGGCACAGCTCCAGCACCGCCTCTAGACATGGCGACCGCGGTGAGCGACACGCTCATATCATCGATAGACACGGCCGGTTTCAGTGTGCCGAGGGTGGCGTTTGTGTTGTGGCACGACCAACGGTATGTTTGGTTTGTGCCCAAGGTTGCCCCATCAAAGCATTGGGTAGCCAAAATTTTGGTTGAGGTATTGGTTGCCCATGATTTCATCGACATTGGCAAGAAAAATGAACTAGAGTTGGCTAGAGTTCATTGGCATGCCAAAGAAATGGCAATCATCCAAACAAAGACCAATCTTTGGGTCATGACCAAAATTTTGGTAAGGTGCACTTTGGCCACAATCCAAACACACCCCAACACCCAGCTCGTCGAGGATGCACGGGGCGCCGTGACACGTCTGCGGAGTGATGTAGCCCGGCCAACTGCATCCTCTGGTCCTGAGACCATGACGGGTCGTCTTGCTTTTTCAATGACATGCGGGGATCGCATTTGAGCAAATGGCATCTCCAACGTTGCCACGACAGCAGCTAACTACCCTAGCACACCAAAGCCCTCGTCCCTCGCGCCGTCGCGCGGTGCGTTCCCAGCCGGCGCCAGCTGCCCGCATTCATGCCGTCCGTTCGTATGTCGTCATTAAGAGGCTCGGTGCCCGAGGAACCAACTCTGGCGACTTAATGACGCACCTGGACGCTTGGCCTCACCGGAATGCGCTACTTAAAGCGGCAATGCCCAGCTAACCTCCACACCATAGCGCATCATCCTCCTACCTGGACCACATCCGCCATGACCGCAAGTGCGAACGCTCTGCGGGAGAGCTTGTCTTTGGTGATTAAGCTCGAGGTTGCCGTCCTCGCTCAAGTCGCCTCTCGCGATGCAATAGCGGTGTAGCCAGACGCGGACGCGACCGCACAACTGGTGTCCACGCTGGCGGCCGACGACGGGAGCACCATCAACCACGCGTCCTACTTGCCGCCGTCCAATGTCCGGCACCGCCGAGGTCGGGGACCCCTCCGAGGATGAGTAGGGCATGGGAGGCGGCAGGGCATGGTGTGCCAACAGGCCGGTCCGTATCCCGTGTTCTACTCTTCCTCGCCGGAGACCGCACCTTCACTTCACGGGTCTTGAACCCCGCCCCCGTACATAGAGATCGCAGATGGAGGACGTCGGTCGCCGCCATAGAATAGGTTTTGGGTCGGGTTTCTTTTATTTTTCTGTCCTATAAAAGTTCGAAATGTTAATGAAAATCTGCCGTGTTTGCATTAATCTCGGCCGGTGTATATGAACTTTCATAATAATATACATATTGTAGGAGTACTAGCAAGATTCCCGTGCGTTGCATGGAAGATCAAGATCTTGTGGGAGAAAAGGATGAACGAGGGAAAGCCTTATCTGCAAATGTGGAGAGGAGTGCGGGTAAATTGTCATAGTTTCCTTCCTATCCGTTAGATATAGATCGGACGACCTATATTGCAGGATGACAGGCACACCATCATCACCAACCCTGCTTTTTATTGAACCGAGACAAATCTAAAAAACCCAACTAAGCCAACCTCCCAGCATATCACGCGGGAAAAGACCCGGCCGCGCCGTTGTAGTCGGGATTACCGGATTACTAGTAGTAGTATCGATGGATCGCGCGAAGCAACATTTTTTTTAAGGGGGCGAAGCACCTAGTTTAAAAGGGAAAAAGGCGGTACACTCATAGCACTCCTGTCGCGGTTGCATTGCACCCCACACACGTTCGGTCCTGCACCATGCTCATGCAAATGGAACGCGCTTCGGCTTGCCTCTTCACTCACACGTGGGACTGCACTTGGAGAAACCGACCATGCGCCAAACTCCCCCTGCCCACCGCGCGAAAATCCTCCCCCCGCCCCCACACACAAAAGTTCCCCCCAATTTCGATTCAATCGCCCTTCGGCCAAATATTCCCCAAACTCCCCCTCCCCCCCGTCCCCCCTCCACTCCATTCGCTCCGCCAAAGCCGCCCTCCCCGCCGCGCCGATACGTCGGCTCCGCGGTTCATCAAGGGGACGCACGACGATCGTCTCGCTCCCAAAGTACGCTCTCGTAGACTGTTGTCCTCTAGCCACGCTGCCACCTCTGGCTACGTTCTTGTGGAGGCGCACGGCGGTCAGCGCCGCCACCGCTGGCGACATTCGTGTGGAGACACACGACAGTCAGCTTCTCCCACGGTACGCGCATTCTAGACTGAGGCCCCGTTCATGTTGGTGTAGCGCTGAATGTTAGCTGATAGACGCTGTTAATCTCACTGTTTGCCGAAGTAGTTTACTGTCAATATGCTCTGCTTAAGAAGTTTCCTTGCCCTATTCTGCACTCAATCTGCTTAGCTGAGATGGCATGCAAAGACCGGTTAGTTGCTAAAATATCCTGCCATATATTTATTGTGATGTAGATTGCCATGGTCTAGTAGCCAATCTGTTAGGTGAAATAGCTCTACACCGTTTTATACTCGATCTTTGTTGCTGCGATGGCCTTCGATAGTTCGATGGCTGTGTGCTCGGCCTCATTGACTGCTGAAACAGCCTGCTATAATTTAGCACTCAAATGTTTGCTGAATTAGCTTTACATATATTCCGTTACTTAGATCTGCTCGTCCAAATATCTTGCCATAGCTTTAGACATCGACCTAGGTATTTTTTTCTGGACTACATAAAAAAGCATATATGTTTTTCCTGTAATATCTAGTAGAAGAACTAATTTGTATGTCTAACAAATGGACAGGACTTGGATAACTTCTGCTCGAAGATTCTCCGCTGCATATGTCGAGGGGGTTGAAAAGTTCATGAACTTTATCAGAGCTGAGTACGGTGGTCCGAAATCAGATGTGCTCTGCCCGTGTAGCAGTTGTATGAATTCAGTTACAAGACCCCAGTCAACTGTGCAAAATCATCTACACTTGTATGGGATGTCGGTCACATATACTAGGTGGGTTCATCATGGTGAAGCTGTGAACGTCAATGTTATTAACTACGTGGAATCAGCAGATCACCATCTTGATCTGCCTGATGCTCAGGTGGAAGAGGAGGAGGTGGTGGTGGTGGCGGAGCCGGTGAGTTTGACCAACATTGAAACAATGCTACGAAATGCTCGTGCATTCCGTGAACTTTCACCTTCAGAAGAAAAATGGTGGGCCCGCATGTTGGAACAATTCAACGTTGCTGTCACCCTAGGAAATAAGTTGTCAGTATTCTCAGCTATGGTCACCTTTCTTCAGGTGAAGACATCTGAGCGGATGACCAACAAATCATTCGATGTGATGTTGGCTGCTTTCCGCAAATCTTTCCCAGATGCGTCTGAGCTGCCACACACCTACAGTAAAATGAAGAATTTCCTTCGTGCAATTGGAATTGGATATGATATGATCCATGTTTGTAAGAATAATTGTGTTCTGTTCCGGAAGGTTTATGCCAACTTAAGTGAATGCCCGAAATGCAAATCATCAAGATGGAAAGATGGCGATGCTGTGAAGAGGGTTCCTCATAATGTTCTGAGACATTTTCCAATTACACAAAGATTGCAGAGGTTGTTTCATGATGCTGAAACAAGAGAGGATGTACTATGGCATTCTAGAAACCAGGAGTACAGAGATCAGAATGTAATGAGCCATCCATCTCATGGTAGTGAGTGGAAAAGCTTCAATGATAAACACAAAGAGTTTGCTGCTGACCCGAGAAACATTAGACTTGGCTTAGCTTCAGATGGATTTAACCCATTTGGCCACTAGAGCGCCACATATAGCATGTGGCCAGTGCTTGTTATCCCTTACAACATGCCTCCAAATGTCTGCACCAAAGAATCAGACTACATGATGGCCTTGCTCATCCCAGGTCCAAAAAGTCCTGGAAAGGATTTTGATTTGTTCATGGAGCCTCTTGTGGAGGAACTTCAACAGCTATGGAAGGGTGTTCTCACTCGAGACCTATATAGCAGCCCACCAGCTGATTTCGTTTTGCGTGTTGTTGTAATTTGGTGCATCCATGATTATCCGGCTTTAGGCACTATGTCAGGGCGAACGACACATGGTTACAATGCATGTGTTCGTTGTGACAGGAATCCGCTGTCATACGCAATACTTAGCAAGATCTGTTACACTAGACACCGCCCTTTCCTTGCCAAGGACAAGCCGCATCCTAGAAAATACCGAAGACATGTGTTCAATGCAAAGCATGAAAACCGTGATGTGCCAAAGAGGCTCACCGCCGATGAGTTGCAAGTGGAATTAGACAAGGTCAGGCATATTACACCAGGAAACCATCCTGGTAATGGTAGCGGGAAAAGGAAGCATGGCAGGGTAGAAGAGAGATTATTGTTTACCCGTAGGTCCACTTTGTGGGACTTGGAGTATTGGAAAGATTTGGATCTGCGGCATAATCTTGATGTGATGCACATCGAGAAAAATATATGTGACAGCATTATTGGCACACTTCTTAACATTGAAGGCAAGACGAAAATACCTTAAAATCTAGGATTGATTTGACACACCTGGGTATCAGAAAGGATTTGCAGGTGCAAGATGAAGGTAAACCACGGGATATGGCACCAGCTGTGTACGTCTTGGACAAGGTAAAAAGAAAAGAATTCTGCGAGGTCCTGTCACGTGTGAGATTCCCACATGGATTTGCTTCCAACCCTGAAAGGAGAGTTAGTGCAGATGGAAACAAGGTACAAGAGTTGAAAACTCATGACTGCCACGTCCTACTTTAAAGGGTTTTACCTGTTATCCTTAGAGGATTGGGCCGCCCTGACTTATACAGAGCAGTTGCAGAGTTGGGACAATTCTCCAGGGAACTCTGCAGTAGAAATATCAGGATATATGCTTTGGAGTGTCTTAGAGACAAGATACCAACTATCCTATGCGACCTTGAGAAGATATATCCTCCAGCCTTCTTTGATGTGAAATTGCATTTGGATGTTCATCTACCTGATGAGGCACTACTTAGAGGTCCAGTACAGTATGGCTGGATGTACCCTATTGAAAGGCGGCTAGGAACTTTCAAGGGCTATGTTAGGAACAGAGCTAGACCCGAGGATTCCATTGCAGAGGCCTATGATACGTCTCCAACGTATCTATAATTTTTTATTGATCCATGATACTTTATCTACTGTTTTGGACTATATTGGGCTTTATTTTCCACTTTTATATTATTTTTGGGACTAACCTATTAACCGAAGGCCTAGCCCAAAATTGTTGTTTTTTGCCTATTTCAGTGTTTCGAAGAAACGGAATATCAAACGGAGTCCAAACGGATTGAAACCTTCGGGATCGTGATTTTCCAATGGAACGTGATCCAGGAGACTTGGACCCTACTCCAAGCAGTGCCCGAGGAGGTCACGAGGGTGGAAGGCGCGCCCCCTGGGCGCGCCCGCCTACCTCGTGGGCCCCTCGACGCTCCACCGACATACTTCTTCCTCCTATATATACCTACGTATCCCCGAACGATCAGAACAGGAGCCAAAAACCTAATTCCACTGCGGCAACCTTCTGTATCCACGAGATCCCATCTTGGGGCCTGTTCCGGAGCTCCGCCGGAGGGGGCATCCACCATGGAGGGCTTCTACATCATCACCATAGCCCCTCCGATGAAGTGTGGGTAGTTTACTTTAGACCTTCGGGTCCATAGCTAGTAGCTAGATGGCTTCTTCTCTCTTTTTGGATCTCAATACAATGTTCTCCCCCTCTCTCGTGGAGATCTATTCGATGTAATCTTCTTTTTGTGGTGTGTTTGTTGAGACCGATGAATTGTGGGTTTATGATCCAGTATTATCTATGGAAAATATTTGATTCTTCTCTGAATTCTTTTATGTATGATTGAGTTATCTTTGCAAGTCTCTTCGAATTATCCTTTTTGGTTTGGCCAACTAGATTGGTAGTTCTTGCAATGGGAGAAGTGCTTAGCTTTGGGTTCAATCTTGCGGTGTCCTTACTCAGTGACAGAAAGAGTTGCAAGGCATGTATTGTATTGTTGCCATCGAGGATAACAAGACGGTTTTTTTTATCATATTGCATGAATTTATCCCTCTACATCATGTCATCTTGCTTACGGCGTTACTCTGTTTTTAACTCAATACTCTAGATGCATGCTGGATAGCGGTCGATGAGTGGAGTAATAGTAGTTGATGCAGAATCGTTTCGATCTACTTGTTTTGGACGTGATGCCTATATACATGATCATTGCCTAGATATACTCATAACTATGCTCAATTCTGTCAATTGCTCAATAGTAATTTGTTCACCCACCGTAAAATACTTATGCTCTTGAGAGAAGCCACTAGTGAAACCTATGGCCCCCGGGTCTATTCTCATCATATCAATCTATATCATTTTATTTACTTGCCTTGATTTTACTTTGCCTTTACTTTTTACTTTGCATCCATCTATCAAAAATACCAAAAATATTATCTCTATCAGATCTCACTCTCGTAAGTGACCGTGAAGGGATTGACAACCCCTAAGCGTTGGTTGTGAGTTGCTATCGTTTTGTGTAGGTACGAGGGACTTGTGCGTGGTCTCCTACTGGATTGATACCTTGGTTCTCAAAAACTGAGGGAAATACTTACGCTACTTTGCTGCATCATCCTCTCCTCTTCGGGGAAATCCAACGCAGTGCTCGAGAGGTAGCAAGAAGAATTTCTGCCGTCGTTGCCGAGGAGGCTCGTGCAAGCAAGTCAACAATACCAAGTACCCATCGCAATCCCTATCTCTCGCATTACATTATTTGCCATTTGCCTCTCGTTTTCCTCTCCCCCACTTCACCCTTACCGTTTTATTTGCCCTCTCTTTCCCAATCTCCTCCTCTCTTTCCCGTTTGCCTTTTTCCTGTTGCCTTTGTGTTTGCTCGTGTGTTAGTTTGCTTGTCATCATGACTAGTTTCATATCATCTCCGTTATCTCCCGAGAACAAGGTCCTAAATTTTAAACAAAGGGAGGGGGCAATCTACCTCAGTTCTTCTTCGCAATTTTTACGTAGGTGCTAATCCTTGGTATAGATATATCCTTGATACCATTACCGGAGGGAATTTTTTGGGTAGCCATACTTTTGATTCTTATAATGCTTTAATAGATCTATTTGGCTCACCACCCCTTTTGATTAATGGAACTACGTTAACTTTGGAGCATGTTATGCAAAGGCTTGAAGCTATTGAAAATAAAGTTGCTACCATTGAATCAATTGAAAATCTTGATAAAAAGATCCACAATCAAATTACCCAATATGGATCTAAGGTAGGAATGACTTGAAAAATATTAAAGAAAAAGAACCCATAGTTAATGAGAAAATAAATCTAGATTCCACAAGAATCGATAAACTTGAGGGTATCATTACCAACTTGGGAACCACTTTTTCTTCCATTCAAAACACTCCAAGTTCTTCTACTAAAAATACTAAGCTTATTTATGTTCCTAAGAATAAGGGTGAATCATCTAGTAAGGAAACTGCGGATCTTAAATCTATAAGTGTTCATCCCAATCTTTTTACCATCATTAAGGAACCATTTGCTATAGATGAATTCTTTGATCTTTTGCCTGAAAATTTGACAATTAGTAGGAAGAAAGAAAATTCTAAAGGAGGTAGATGCCTCATTCAATAATTGCCTACCAAAGATGGCAATACCTAGACCTATCCTTGCTTTTATGCCTAGCTAGGGGCGTTAAACGATAGCACTTGTTGGGAGGCAACCCAATTTTATTTTGTGTTTTTTGTTTTTGCTTCTGTTTAGGAATAAATAATCCATCTACCTTATGTTTGGATGTGGTTTTATGTTTTAATTAGTGTTTGTGCCAAGTAGAACCTATAGGATAACCTACGACGATAGTTGACTTGATTCTGCTGAAAAACAGAAACTTTGCACGCATGAATTTAGTTATGATAAATCACAGAAACGTGATTTTGCGTTGATTCGTTTTGATGCTGTTAAATAAACAAATTGTCCAGGACTTCCTATTTTGGTAAAATTTTTAGAGTTCCAGAAGTTTGCGTTAGTTACAGATTGCTACAGACTGTTCTGTTTTTGACAGATTCTGTTTTTCGTGTGTTGTTTGCTTATTTTGATGAATCTATGGCTAGTAAAATAGTTTATAAACCATAGAGAAGTTGGAATACAGTAGGTTTAACACCAATATAAATAAATAATGAGTTCATTAAAGTATCTTTAAGTAGTCTTTTGTTTTCTTTCTCTAACAGAGCTCACGAGATTTCTGTTGAGTTTTGTGTTGTGAAGTTTTCAAGTTTTGGGTGAATTCTTTTGATGGATTATGGAACAAGGAGTGGCAAGAGCCTAAGCTTGGGGATGCCCATGGCACCCCCAAGATAATCCAAGGAAACCAAAAATTCAAAGCTTGGGGATGCCCCGGAAGGCATCCCCTCTTTCGTCCACTTCCATCGGTAATTTACTTGGAGCTATATTTTTATTCACCACATGTTATGTGTTTTGCTTGGAGCGTCTTGTATTATTTGTGTCTTTGCTTGTTAGTTTACCACAATCATCCTTGCTGTACATACCTTTTGAGAGAGCCATACATGAATTGGAATTTTTTAGAATACTCTATGTGCTTCACTTATATCTTTTGAGCTTGATAGTTTTGCTCATAGTACTTCACTTATATCTTTTGAGCGTGATAATTTTTTCTCTAGTGCTTCACTTATATCATTTAGAGAACGGTGGTGGATTTGTTTTAAAGAAACTATTGATCTCTCATGCTTCACTTAGATTATTTTGAGAGTCATTAATAGCATGGTAATTTGCTTAATGTTAATATACTTGGTATTCAAGATATGTGAACCTTTCTTTTGAGTGAATTGAATACTAAGATAAGTTTGATGCTTGATAATTGTTTTGAGATATAGAGGTAATAATATCAAAGTCGTGCTAGTTGATAATTGTGAATCTGAGAAATACTTGTGTTGAAGTTTGCATGTCCCGTAGCATGCACGTATGGGTAAAGTTGTGTACCAAATTTGAAACATGAAGTGTACCTGGCTTGTGCATCCTTATGAGTGGCGGTCGGGGACGAGCGATGGTCTTTTCCTACCAATATATCCCCCTAGGAGCATGCGCGTAGTACTTGAATTTTTTGATGGCTTCTAAATTTTTGCAATAAGTATATGAGTTCTTTTGACTAATGTTGAGTCCATGGATTATACGCACTCTCACCTTTCCGCCTTTGCTAGCCTCTTCGGTACCGTGCATTGCCCTTTCTTACCTTGGGAGTTGGTGCAAACTTCGCCGGTGCATCCAAACCCCGTGATACGATTCGCTCTATCACACATAAACCTACTTATATCTTACTCAAAACAGCCACCATACCTACCTATCATGGCATTTCCATAGCCATTCCGAGATATAATGCCATGCAACTTCTACCATCATCATCATGACATACATTACTTTTGTCATATTGCCATTGCATGATCATGTAGTTGACTCTTGATTCATTGCACCATCCCGGTACACCGCCGGAGGCATTCATATAGAGTCATCCTTTGTTCTAAGTATCGAGTTGTAATTGTTGAGTTGTTAGAAAAATAAAAGTGTGATGATCATCATTATTAGAGCATTGTCCCAAGTGAGGAAAGGATGATGGAGACTATGATTCCCCCATAAGTCGGGATGAGACTCCGGACGAAAAAAAGAGGCCATAAAAAAAGAGAAGATAAAGGCCCAAACAAAAAAAAGAGAAAAAGAGAGAAGGGACAATGCTACTATCCTTTTACCACACTTGTGCTTCAAAGTAGCACCTTGTTCTTCATGTAGTGAGTCTCATATATTGTGCTTCAAAATAGCACCAAGATCTTCATGATAGTGAGTCTCATAAGTTGTCTTTTTATACTAGTGGGAATTTTTCATTATAGAACTTGGCTTGTATATTCCAATGATGGGCTTCCTCAAAATGCCCTAGGTCTTCGTGAGCAAGCGAGTTGGATGCACACCCACTAGTTTTCCTTTGTTGAGCATTCATAGCTCTAGTGCATCCGTTGCATGGCAATCCCTACTCCTCATGTTGACATCAATTGATGGGCATCTCCATAGCCCGTTGATTAGCCTCGTCAATGTGAGACCTTATCCTTTTTTGTCTTCTCCACACAATCCCCATCATCATATTCTATTCCACTCATAGTGCTATATCCATGGCTCGCGCTCATGTATTGCGTGAAAGTTGAAAAAGTTTGAGATTATTTAAGTATGAAACAATTGCTTGGCTTGTCATCGGGGGTATAGAAGTTGGGAACATCTTTGTGTGACGAAAATGAAGCATAGCCTAACCATATGATTTTGTAGGGATGAACTTTCTTTGGCCATGTTATTTTGAGAAGACATGATTGCTTTGATTAGTATGCTTGAAGTATTATTATTTTTGTCTCAATATGAACTTTTGTGTTGAATTTTCAGATCTGAATATTCCTATCACAATTAAGAAGATTTATATTGAAATTATACCAAAGTATCACTCCGCATCAAAAATTCTTTTTTATCATTTACCTACTCCAGGACGAGCAGGAAATAAGCTTGGGGATGCCTGATACGTCTCCAACGTATCTATAATTTTTGATTGCTCCATGCTACTTTATCTACTGTTTTAGACTATATTGGGCTTTATTTTCCACTTTTATATTATTTTTGGGACTAACCTATTAACCGGAGGCCCAGCCCAGAATTGCTGTTTTTTTGCCTATTTCAGTGTTTCAAAGAAACGGAATATCAAACGGAGTCCAAACGGAATGAAACCTTCGGGATCATGATTTTCCAACCGAACATGATCCAGGAGACTTGGACCCTACTCCAAGCAGTGCCCGAGGAGGTCACGAGGGTGGAGGGCGCGCCCCCCTACCTCGTGGGCCCCTCGACGCTCCACCAACGTACTCCTTCCTCCTATATATACCTACGTATCCCCGAACAATCAGAACAGGAGCCAAAAACCTAATTCCACCGCGGCAACCTTCTGTATCCACGAGATCCCATCTTGGGCCTGTTCCGGAGCTCCGCCGGAGGGGGCATCCACCATGGAGGGCTTCTACATCATCACCATAGCCCCTCCGATGAAGTGTGAGTAGTTTACTTCAGACCTTCGGGTCCATAGCTAGTAGTTAGATGGCTTCTTCTCTCTTTTTGGATCTCAATACAATGTTCTCCCCCTATCTCGTGGAGATCTATTCGATGTAATCTTCTTTTTGCGGTGTGTTTGTTGAGACCGATGAATTGTGGGTTTATGATCTAGTATTATCTATGGAAAATATTTGATTCTTCTCTGAATTCTTTTATGTATGATTGAGTTACCTTTGCAAGTCTCTTCGAATTATCCTTTTTGGTTTGGCCAACTAGATTGGTAGTTCTTGCAATGGGAGAAGTGCTTAGCTTTGGGTTCAATCTTGCGGTGTCCTTACTCAGTGACAGAAAGAGTTGCAAGGCACGTATTGTATTGTTGCCATCGAGGATAAAAAGACGGGGTTTTTATCAAATTGCATGAATTTATCCCTCTACATCATGTCATCTTGCTTACGGCGTTACTCTGTTTTTAACTTAATACTCTAGATGCATGCTGGATAGCGGTCGATGAGTGGAGTAATAGTAGTTGATGCAGAATCATTTCGATCTACTTGTTTTGGACGTGATGCCTATATACATGATCATTGCCTAGATATACTCATAACTATGCTCAATTCTGTCAATTGCTCAACAGTAATTTGTTCACCCACCGTAGAATACTTATGCTCTTGAGAGAAGCCACTAGTGAAACCTATGGCCCCCGGGTCTATTCTCATCATATCAATCTATATCATTTTATTTACTTGCCTTGTTTTTACTTTGCCTTTACTTTTTACTTTGCATCTATCTATCAAAAATACCAAAAATATTATCTCTATCAGATCTCACTCTCGTAAGTGACCGTGAAGGGATTGACAACCCCTAAGCGTTGGTTGCGAGTTGCTATCGTTTTGTGTAGGTACGAGGGACTTGTGTGTGGTCTCCTACTAGATTGATACCTTGGTTCCCAAAAACTAAGGGAAATACTTACGCTACTTTGCTGCATCATCCTCTCCTCTTCGGGGAAATCCAACGCAGTGCTCAAGAGGTAGCAGCCTACATTGCTACATAAGCGTTGACATTCTGCTCAAAATACATAGAAACAGCTGATCAGCTTAGCAAAGAGGTGGGTGAAGACAATCCCGGGCTCAATGTTTTCGATTATTCTATTCGAGTTACAGGGAAGAGTCGACAAGAGGACAAACCTAAAGATTTGGACAAAATGGTTTGGTATGTGTTGAATAACTGTCCTGAGATACTACCTTATATCAAGTAAGTGCAGTACTGCAGCTTATACATCGTAATCTACTAAACTTGCAGCACATTCTTATATATTTAGATGTTTGACGCGATCACTATGTTGTGCAGCATCTACAAAGAGGAGTTACTATCGCAAAATCCAAGAAACATTGACAAACTGGTTATGGCAGGATTTGCGAAATGGTTCAAGAACCATGTAAGCTTTTGAAGTGCACTGTCAGTGTTTTTAATATATTGAGTACATAAGATGATCAGCTTGTCTATTTTCTAACCATAGGTTAAGAAGATGCGGGAGGATGGGCAGGCAGTTGATGATGCCCTTCACTCACTAGCAATGGGTCCTGATACTCGGGTAAGACATTATGAATCTTGTGTTGTTGGAAATGTGCACTACAACACCTTTGCACGAGACAAAGGCAGGAAGACACAAAACAGTGCAATCATGATCACGGATACATATGACAAAGAGACAACTGAAATGTATGCTAACATAATAGACATTGTTCAGTTGCAGTATATCTCTAGTTTCGAGGATCATCGGTGTGTGGTTCTGTTGTGCTGTCGTTGGTATAACCTATTTTCCAGGATCGCAAAACCCAGAGCTGATGATTATTTCAAATCCATCAATGTCAAGGCGGCGTACCAGACCAACGAGCCTTTTATTTTGGCAAATCAAGCAACACAGATATTTTTCTTGGAAGACACATTTGCACGTAGCGATGACTGGAGAGTATTGCAAAGGTTTGAGCAGAGGAATTCGTTTAATGAAGTTGCACAACAAGATGATGCTTACACTGCTCCTGATATACAAGATAACACAGATGTTCCTAATATCTTTGAGAACCATCACGTCAATGACGCCGGCGAAAAGATTGCCTGTCGTGCTATGGACATACAAGAGTTGATCAAGAAGAAGCCAATGTTCGAGGATGTTGAGGATGAAGAAGAAGATGACACCATGGGGAATTACGATTCAGATTGATACACATGGTGAAGATGTTGATGATGCTGCTGCAGATGATGATTACATTGCTTTTGTCGTATTTGCCTGTCAGAAGACGTTTTTTTATCTACTATGTGAAATTGTGTTTGCTATGACAACTGAAACCTGATGAACATGTTGTTTAGTATTTTGCTGTGAGAACATCACTTGTTATGTATGCTGATTTGTGTTTGGTGATTGTATGACAACTAAAACATGATGACATTGTTGTTTAGTTGTACTCATATTTGGCTGTGAAACTTGAATTTGATGACATAGTTTGTTGTTGGACTACAATTTGCTCGACGTCTTCGAATGAGAACAAAGCTGACCCGACGGGGCCTCTGCTATTTATTTATTTATATGAGAAAAAGGGGATACCCCATGATTTCCGTTAATAGAAATCATTAGATGTTCACAACACTACGCCCAGCCTGCTACACAAGTTTCATTCATTACTAGTTTCAGCAAAGTGCTCATGTCGTAGCCACTGAATACATCACGAGTGCTACATACACTGCAAATAAAGAGACAATCATCCTACAGAGCACATCGATTTTGCCCATTATCTTCACAAGCTCTTTCATCTCTTCATTGCTGTCAAGGTCGTTCAGCAGCTGTTGCTTGGCCATGATCAGAGGAACTGCATCTTTAACCTTCTGCTCTGCATCTTCCTCTTCTGCCGTTCCTTCAGTTACTTGTCCAACACCCCAACCTGCTGGTATTGGGATTCCTCGGCTAACCAAATAATCAGCGTAGTTGCATTCCCCCACATCAGCAACTTCCCAAAAATACAAATCACACGAATCTTCCCTTTTCTGCACGAATCAAATTGGAAAATCATCAACTAAACTATTAAAAAAATCAGCAACTGAAAGCAGCAGAACAACACTTAAACATATTATTACCCCATGATTCGGGCATTTGTAGAAGACTCGGTCAGGGTTGCGGATTGTGGTTGAGACGCGGCAGATGACTCTGCGTGATTTGCAGCAGTGGCACCACACCAACGGCAGCGGGTTGCGATGAGCAATCGGCTGCGGTGCGCGTGTCGGCGGGGGTGTGATGAGACCCACAAGCGATGGTACATGTGGCGACTTGGCGCATATCTGGTTGTTGCATGTTGAAGAGCAGCCAGCGGACATGGTTGCTGCGGCCAGAGCTTCTGATGCTAGGTAGAGTAAGTAGAGAAGAGGAGAAGCAAACGTTGGATATGTCAGTTTCATTACTTGGAGAGTAGCATAGCACCATATATAGTCATAGTCTAGGTTTGGATTCGAACCAGCTACAGGAGCACGTCTTTCTTTTTTCTAAAACTCAGCAACGTCTCTTTACTGGTACACTAGCTTGTTCCATACGCCTTCCCAAGTCTTTGATTTTCTTTCCTTTTTTTTGCGAGGAAGGAAGGAGGACAAAACTGAGAGTTCCTCGGACTCGAACACAAGACCTCTCGGTTGAAAGCCATGGGTGCTAGTCACTTATGTGGCGAACGTTCCCTGTGAGGAGGATGACAGACGAACGCATTTTCCTCGCAGTTTTCTTCCTATATATAAAAAAGTATGCTACTTGGTGTCTGCTTAGTCAAATAAGATTGTGCCAACCTTGACCGTTCAATTGACATTCAACGTCTGTCGTGTTTCTTCAGTCTCTTCTTCCTCGAGCCGCCAAAGCCAAACCAGCGCCGGCGAGACCGCCTGCTCCCGCCTCCCACGGTTGGCTGTGATCTTCCCCGGCTCCTGTTCGTTCCCGTCCGAGGCCTCACCATCGTCCTCCGCCTTGGTTCACTCGCCGTAGCGCCGCCCTCCGGTGTTGTCAACATGGTCAACAACTGACAGGAATAAGGAGATGACTATACATGGTGAGGATGACATTAGGGACCCAGCAGCGCTTAGTAATTTTATTTTTTCAGGACGGAGAAGGGTATCAACTGGGTTGTGCGGGACCCGTGGCCCGTCTAGCCCAGGCTTTTATTTCATATGTTTAGCACATGACCAGCCCAGTTTGTTTTTTTCCTTTCTAAAAAATGGCTAGCCAACTATTTTGTTTTTTGCAGAATAACCAACATAGGCCTACTTGCTTTTCTACGCCGTGCTGGGCCGGAAATGGGCTATAAGTAATAAGAAATGGGCTATAAGTAATAAGACGAGGAGGGATGCATTTTGCCTAGAAAATGGGCTATAAGTAATAAGAAATGGGCTATAAGTAATAAGAAATGGGATATAAGTAATAATAAATGGGCTGTAAAATGAAAAAAATACAGCAAATAGGCAATTAGTTCCCAAATACTGTTTTCTTTTGGATTTTGATATTTTAAATTTCATTGTTTTTGTGCGGGTAAAATTTCATTGAATTTAAATTAAGGTATATTTAGATTTAAAATTAATTTGAATCTGGCTAGAAATTTCGGGTTGTATGCTGTTTGGGACAGATTTGGAGGCTGACTTGTGGGTCTACTAGGATGACGTGTACTTTAGCTTTGTCAACTTAGTCCACAAACGATTCTAGCAGCAGTAACCGTTGGATGTTAATCCAACGGCCGTGCTGCTTCTTCAATATCTGATCTTCTTGCTCCAGCCGCCCAAACCAGGTCCGGTCGGACTGCCTGCTCCTGCCTCCCATGGCCGGCTGTGCTGCCGCACAGGCCGCACCGCCCCACCTACTTCATTGCTGGCCAGGTCATTCCTCTACTCGCCCACACCTCCTGTTATTTTCCGGCAACGGCAGCCGGACCAGTAAACCCTCGTACTCCCCACCGCGTGGGCAACCATTGCCGAGTCTTCCCCGGCTCCGTGTCGTTCCCTTCCTAGGTCTCGCCGTCGTCCACCGCCATGGTGCTCTCGGCGCGGCCTGGTCAACGTGGTCAACGAACGACATCCATCGGCCGTGGACTGTACACGCAAAATAATGATTCCTCCACCTGACAGCTGGGACCCACCGGAAGGGCCTCTGTATTTCACAAAAAAACGTTCCCCCCGCTGACATGTCGGACCCACCAGCTATATCTTCGCACGCAAGGAAATGCATCCTTATTACGCACAAAAAAATGAATACCCACCCTGCTAGATGGGACCCACCATAGTGGGAGGATGACTTGTGGGCCAACTAAGTTGACGGGGACGGAGGGCTTTGTCAACTTAGTCAATATGAATGATTCTAGCTCCAGTGACCGTACGATGTCCATCCAACGACCATAGTGCTTCTTCAACCTCTGGTCTTCTTGCTCCAGCCGCCCAAAGCAGCGCCGGTCGTGCCGCGTGCTCCTGCCTCTCGTGGCCGGCTGTGATGCCGCAGAGGCCCCACCGCCCCCTACTACTCCCACCGCTGGCCCAGGGTATCCCTCTATTCACCCACACCCCCTGTTATTCTGCGGCGACGGCAGCCTCACGCTGCAGCCGAACCAGTGAACCCTCGTACACCTCTTCGCGCGGGCTACCACTGCTGCGTCTTCCCTGGCTCCGCGTCGTCCCCTTCCTAAGCCTCACCATCGTCCAGACCACCACCCTGGTGCTCTCAGCGCGGCGTGGTCAACGTGGTCAACCACCGACTTCAATCGGAAGAGTACTATACGTGGAGAGGCTCACAGCTGGGTCCAGGTGGCCGCAAGGAAGTGCCTCTTTATTACGCACAAAATAATTATTCCTCCACCTGACAGCAGGGACCCACCGGACGAGCCACCTTATTTCGCGAAAAAACGTTTCCCCCCTGACTGCTGGGACCCACCAGACGGGCCAGCGTATTTTGCGAAAAAAACGTTCCCCGCGCTATCAGCTCGGACCCACCGGAAGTGCCTCCTTATTACGCACAAAAAATGAATACTCCCCTTGCTAGCTGGGACCCACCATGGTGGGAGGCTGACTTGTGGGCCTATTAAGTTGACTGGGACAGGGGCCTTTGTCAACTTTAGTCAATATGAATGATTCTAGCTCCAGTGACCGTATGATGTCCATCCAATGGCCATAGTGCTTCTTCAACCTCTGGTCTTCTTGCTCCAGCCGCCCAAAGCAGCGCCGGTCGTGCCGCATGCTCCTGCCTCCCGTGGTCGGTTGTGCTGCCGCGGAGGCCTCACCGCCCCCTACTATTCCCACTGCTGGCCAGACCCTGCAGCGACGACATCCTCACACCGCAGCCGAACCAGTGAACCCTCGTACTCCTCTCCACACGGGCTTCCACTGCCGCATCTTCCCCGGGTCCCCGTCATCCCCTTCCTAGGCCTCGCCGTCATCCACCGCCCTGGTGCTCTCGGCGCGGCATGGTCAACGTGGTCAAGGAACGACTTCCATCAGACGTGGATTGTACGTGGAGAGGCTGACAGCTGGGTCCACGGCTGCAGCAAGGAAGTGCCTCCTTATTACGCGGAAAATAATGATTCCTCCACCTGACAGCTGGGACCCACCAGACGGACCACTGTATTTCGCGAAAAAAACAATTCCCCCTGACTGCTGGGACCCACCAGCTACATCTTCGCACGCAAGGAATTGCATCCGGGCAAAGAAAACAAAACGATTCGCCCCCCTGACCGCTGGGGCCCACCAGCGACACCTTCGCACGCAAGGAAGTGCGTCCGGGCAAAAAAAACGATTCGCCCCCCTGACTGCTGGGACCCACCAGCTACATCTTCGCACGCAAGGAAGTGCGTCCGGGCAAAAAAATAACGATTTGCCCCCCTGACTGCTGGGACCCACCAGCTACATCTTCGCAGGCAAGGAAGTGCCTGACAGTCGGGACCCACCTGGTCGAAGCGTACGTAGGGTTGTCATTCTGGTCGCGAACGTGTACGTACATACTGGTCGTTGTAGAGGCGCGCACGTGTCGTAGTAGAGGCACGCACGTAGCATGTACACGTACGTACAACGGCGAGGGTGCAAGAAAAAAAATATGGCCACGTACGTACATACGAGCAGGGTCTCGAACGCCTACTCGCGCATACGTACATGGCTGGGTCGGAATGGAGAAACAGCGTCGTCGTCATGTTCATGGGGAGGCAATGGAATGCGCCGTGTTCATCGGGAGGCAACGGAACGCGTGGGAGCCAACCGGCTGGGTCCGAATGGAATGCGTGGTCGTGTTCATCGGGAGGGCTTGGACGGAACAGGCGATGGAAACGAGGCCTGGCGTACCGCAAAACGGAGGAAACGGACCTCCTACGATCGAAACGGGGGTCCTGTTGATCGGGAGGGGTGTGGCGTACCGCAAAACGGTGGAAACGGACCTCCTACGGTTGAAACGGGGGTCTTGTTGATCGGGAGGGGTGTGGCGTACCGCAAAACGGAGGAAACGGACCTCCTACGGTCGAAACAGGGGTCCTGTTGATCGGGAGGGGTGTGGCGTACCGCAAAATGGACGAAACAGACCTCCTACGGTCGAAACGGGGGTCCTGTTGATCGGGAGGGGTGTGGCGTACCGCAAAACGGACGAAACGGACTTGTGTTGGAGCGCTACGGTCGAAACGGGGGTCCTGTTCATCGGGAGGGGTGTGGCGTACCGCAAAACAGGACTCCACGGGATACTGTTCATCTCCACCGTCGACCTCCTCCAGCCTCCACGGGCAACCGTCGACCTCCTCCAGCCTCCACGGGCTCCTGTTCATCCAGCCTCCACCGCGCGCTACTCCACCGGCTACCGTTCAACCACCCGTCCACCGTCTACTGTTCATCCTGCCCTCCACCATCTACTGTTCATCCAGCCCTCCACACCACGGGGTCCTGTTCAACCACCCCTCCACGGCCACCCCTCCACCGTCTACTGTTCATCCAGCCCTCCACACCACGGGTTCCTGTTCATCCAGAGGCAACGCCACCGCTCACTATTCATCCAACCCCCCCCCCTCCCCCCGCAACGCTCACTGTTCATCCCAGAGGCAGCATCGATCGGCTTCAGTTAGCAGAAGTAGCGAAGGAATCGCTCCATCGGGTTTAGTTAATAGCCATCGATCGATCGCTCGGGTTCAGTAACGCGTAGCCTGCAGTGCAATCGCTCGGTGAGGGAGTCGTGGATTAGGGGGTGTCCGGATAGCCGAACTATCACTGTTGGCCGGACTCCTGGACTATGAAGATACAAGATTGAAGACTTCGTCCCGTGTCCGGATGGGACTTTCCTTGGCGTGGAAGGCAAGCTTGGCGATATGGATATGTAGATCTCCTACCATTGTAACCGACTCTGTGTAACCCTAACCCTCTCCGGTGTCTATATAAACCGGAGGGTTTTAGTCCGTAGGACGAACAACAATCATACCATAGGCTAGCTTCTAGGGTTTAGCCTCTCTGATCTCGTGGTAGATCTACTCTTGTACTACCCATATCATCAATATTAATCAAGCAGGAGTAGGGTTTTACCTCCATCGAGAGGGCCCGAACCTGGGTAAAAACATCGTGTCCCTTGTCTCCTGTTACCATCCGCCTAGACGCACAGTTCGGGAACCCCTACCCGAGATCCACCGGTTTTGACACCGACATTGGTGCTTTCATCGAGAGTTCCTCTGTGCCGTCACCATCTGGAAGGATGCCTCATCCCGTCTTTAAAGACGGCACCGTTACCAAAGGAGCTTTGGCCATCGGCCAAACTCTCCAGCTAGGTGGTTTTCTTATGACCGCCTGTTCGGCGCCGCGCCGACGATGACTTCTCGGGTCATCAAAAGCAATCTTCACATCAACTCGGAACTCACCGAGCATTTAGATCCGATGGAGCTCTCCTCCTTAAACGAGCTCTTGGATCGCATTGCCGCCCTGGGAGTCGCTACAGATTACGACCAGATCGGGCCTAAAACAGATCTAAGAGAGATTAACTCTCCCCAGGCTACCCACCATGTTGTTTTGGTAGAAGGACAATACGGTGACCTTTCTTCTATCCTAAGGACTAGCTATGTCCGGATTCCTGAACCCTCCATGCCGGATTCCCGTGGAGGGGAGAACACCACTCAAACCCTGAACTTAAAGTCAGGCAGCGGGCCAGATTCATCGGACAACGTCCAAGAACCCAAGCTTCCAAGTTCGGAAGCTTCTTGGCCCCTGAGTCTTAGATCGGACGGAGTTCGGAATTTAACTCCACCCGCCCACCCAAACATAAGCGATCTATCCCAAATCCGGCAAGAGCCCACTGAAACAGTACATCATTACTGGGCCAGATTCCTCCTGGTCATGAACAGGATAAAGGACTGCCGTGAAGAGGACGCAATTTCATTCTTCTGCATTAATTGCACGGACGAAGGAATTCTCAACACCGTAAGTCGTCGCGAAATTACACGCTTTGCCGACTTGGTGTCCATAGTACGAAAGTACTGTGCGATGGAGAGCGCCTGGAAAACCGAAATCAAATTTTGGGATAATCCGGCCTTGAACACAACCCCAGTCCAAAGTAAAAGGGTGCATCATTACCAGGCACCTGGGTTAAATACCAAAAAGCAAAAACCCTTTAAAGGGCATGGAACCGTACTGGAGGGATGGCTCAATGGACCCTGCAAAATTCACAGTACAGAGGGCGCCACGCCAACTCATAGCCCTAGAGCATGTTGGATACTACGGCAGGTGGCCAAAAGTGGCGAAGAGCTTCTAGCTCCATAGCACCAGCCCAGCAATACCAGTACGGTATTAACAGTCTTCAAAACTTTCGCATCAAATAATATGCGGAAGCAAACACTCCACAACCTCGCCGAAGTCCACCAGGTAGCAACAATAAATCCATGGAGTGACACGGCTATTACCTTTAATGCTAGTGACGAACCTAAATTCCGAACAGCCCGAGAACCAGCCGCATTGGTCCTCGGTCCAATAGTGGACGACTTTCGCCTTACCAAGGTACTCATGGATGGCGGCAACGGATTAAACCTCATTTACAAGGAAACCCTTTGAAAAATGGGAATAGACTGGAGCCGCATTGAGCGGAGCAGCGTAACCTTTAGAGGAATAATCCCCAGTAGGGAAGCATGTTGTACAGGAAAAATCACATTGGATGTGGTGTTCGGCACGCCGGATAATTACAGGTACGAGGAGGTCACATTCCAAGTGGCCCCGTTCAGCAGCGGATACCACGCTCTATTAGGGCGAGAGGCATTCACAATTTTTCAAGCTATACCCCATTACGGGTACATGAAGCTCAAAATGCCCGGACCCAACGGAATCATCACTCTTGCTAGTGACCCGGACATAGCACTCCGCGCCAAAAATAAAACAGCCGCACTTACCCTTGAGGCACTATCCGAAGCCCTAGCGGCCGAGGAACTCACTGCGCTGCGCTCCATGGTGAACAGGGATGACGTGATACTCGATAAGAGATCGAAGTCCACCTCTTTTAAACCGGCGGACGAAATAGTCAAATTCCAAGTCCATCCAACGGACCCTACAAAAACGGCCTCCATCGGGGCACAATTAAACCCTGATGTAGACGCCGCACTACGAGAATTCCTACGCGAAAATTGGGACATCTTTGCCTGGCACCCTTCAGACATGCCAGGAATCCCATGCCGGCTGGCCGAGCACAGCCTAAATATCCTAAAAGGATTCAAGCCAGTCAAACAGGCTCTCCGGCGCTTCTCCGAACCCAAGAGACAGGCCATGGGAGAGGAACTAGCCAAACTATTGGAGGCCGGATTCATTAGAGATATAAAACAGCCGGACTGGCTAGCAAACCTGGTAATGGTACCAAAGAAGGACAAATCCTGGCGCCCGTGTGTCAATTTTAAGGACCTTGACAAGGCTTGCCCAAAGGATCCCTTCCCCCTTCCCTGCATCGATCAAATTATCGATGCTACCGCAGGACACGATTCATTGTGCTTCCTCAACGCATACTCCGGCTACCACCAAATTAAGATGGCAGAGCCAGACCAAGCCGCAACGACATTCATCACTCTATACGGCCCATTCTGCTTCAACACAATGCCCTTCGGCCTCAAAAACGCCGGCGCAACATATCAGTGCATGATTCAGACATGTCTGGCAAACCAGATCGGCAAAACCGTGGAGGCACACGTAGATGATGTGGTCGTCAAATCCAAGCATGTCGAAACCCTAGTAGACGACTTGAGGCTCACATTCGACAATCTTCGAGCATATGACATTAAGCTCAACCCGGAAAAATTCGTTTTCGGCGTACCAACCGGAAAGCTCTTGGGCTTCATCGTATCCGGTAGAGGAATTGAAGCAAACCCAGCCAAGATCCGAGCTCTGTCACAATTGGATATCCCAAAAGACCTCAAACAAATACAAAAATTGACTGGATGCGTGGCGGCTCTAAGCCGCTTGATCTCCCGCTTAGGAGAAGAGGCATTACCCCTTTATCGCCTCCTGCGGCGCACCGAACACTTCGAGTGGACGGATGCCGCCACGGCCGGACTCGAAGAAATCAAAGCCATATTGGCAACAAATCCGGTCCTGGCCGCGCCCAACACGGGCGAACCAATGTTGTTATACATCGCGGCAACCCATCAAGTTGTAAGCGCGGTGCTCGTTGTCGAACGAGAAATGGACGGACACAAGTTCCCTCTCCAAAAACCGGTTTACTATGTGTCCACTGTCCTAACTCCATGCAAGTCGCGGTACCCGCATTATCAAAAGATAGCATACGCGGTGTTCATGGCATCCCGGAAGCTGCGACACTATTTCCAAGAGTATTCGATAACAGTAGCCTCTGAAGTACCTCTTAATGACATTATAAACAACTACGACGCAACGGGCCGGATTGCCAAATGCGCCATCAAGCTCCTCCCGTTCGACATAACTTACAAGCCAAGGCGAGTTATTAAGTCACAGTTTTTGGCCGACTTCATCGCTGAATGGACTGAAGCCGAACTCCCTAAAGAGTACGGTGCATATTCCAACTGGATCATGCACTTAGATGGCTCCAAAATGTTGGCCAGCCTGGGGGCTGGCGTCGTTCTGACATCCCCAACCGGAGATACAGTCCAATACGTACTTCAGATAATGTACAAGGACTCCAACAACGCAGCTGAATATGAGGCCCTTCTACATGGTCTCCGGATGGTAGTCTCCATGGGCATTCAATGTCTAGAGGTCCGCGGGGATTCAAACCTCGCGATATCCCAAATAAATGGAGACTTTGATGCCAAGGATCCAAAAATGGCAGCTTATCGCAACGCCATCCTAAAAATGTCAGCTCGGTTCGAGGGGCTCGAATTTCACCATATAGCCCGGGAGAACAACCAGGAAGCAGACGTGTTGGCACGCATTGGCGCAAAGCGCGATGCCGTCCCTCCCAATATCTTCCTAGAGAGGCTTTTCAAGCCATCCGTATCATGGGAGGGAGAGTCCGGAAATAACAGCCCGGACCCAACCACACTACCCCTCACCGAACATTCTGACATAGTTGGTGGCTCCGCCAACGAAATAACACCATCAGCCCACACAATAATGGCAGTCATTGCCCCGTGGACAGAACCATTCCTAGCCTACCTAACTAGGCAGGAACTTCCCGAGGACCAAAACGAGGCCCGCTGCATAGTGTGGCGATCTAAAGCCTATAAGGTCCATGAGGGAGAGCTATAAGAAAAGCACAACCGGAATCCTTCAAAGGTGTATCTCCGAAGAGGAAGGGTGAAATCTTCTGGCTGAAATTCATGCCGGACTCGGCGGGCACCACGCCGCAGCCCGGGCCCTTGTAGGCAAGGCCTTCCGTACAGGATTTTATTAGCAGACGGCCCGGGCAGATGCTCAGGACTTGGTCCAACGATGCGTAGGATTCCAGCTCTTTGCTAATCAAAGCCACATGCCACCCACCGCCCTCAAAACTATACCCATCACCTGGCCATTCGCGGTCTGGGGGCTTGATATGGTCGGACCCCTTAAAGGAGGAACCCACAAGCAAAAATACCTACTGGTCATGGTGGATAAATTCACCAAATGGATAGAGGCAAAGCCTATTAAGACGGCCGAATCTGGACCGGTGATAGACTTCATATCAGGGGTAGTACACCGTTACGGCGTCCCCCATAGCATCATCACTGATAATGGCACGAACTTCATGGCCGACGAGGTCAAACTCTGGTGCAAAAACATGGGCATCAAGCTCGACTACGCTTCAGTCTATCACCCTCAAACTAACGGTCAAGTCGAGCGAGCAAACGGTCTAATCGAGCGGCATTAAACCCAGACTAGTGCGGTCCCTCAAGGAATCTAATACGCACTGGCTAGAGGAGCTCGACTCCGTACTCTGGGGGCTGCGGACCATGCCGAATCGCACTACCGGATTCACACCATTTTTTATGGTGTACGGCGCAGAGGCAGTTTTGCCCTGCGACATAATTCATGACTCACCTCACGTGCGCATGTACAAAGAAAGAGAAGCCGAGCTCGATCGGCAGGACAGTTTGGACACCTTGAAGGAGGAGTGCGACGTGGCAAAAGTCCGTTCTGCATTCTATCAACAGCAGGCTCGAAGATACCAAAGCAGAGAAGTACGGGCCAAAGCTTACAATGTTGGCAAATTAGTTCTACGCCTGCCAGACAAGAAAAAGGACAAACTCAAGCCCAAATGGGAGGGTCCCTTCATCATCGACCAAGTCCTGACCGGCGGCGCGTACCGTCCGCGGAACACATCGGATAACCGACTGGAGCCGAACCCATGGAATGCAGCCCGTCTCCGAAGATTTTACGCCTAGCGCCGGACTCGGGGTTCGTTTCCTTCCTCCGTCTATATTTTATACTTTAACTGTCTTTTATTTCTCTCCTTCTCCCTCCTTTTTCTGAAGCCGTTGAAGGCTCATTTGCGCATTGTTCACACACACTTGACGCGTTGTCCGCGCTCAGTATACCTGGGGGCTTCTTTAACAGAAGCTTATTTCTATGGGCTTTATGCCCAACACATGTGTCACACTTCCGTATGTACCTTTTATTCACCATTATATGCATCAATATGACTTAAGTTTTGGCCAAGCTGGGTTGCCTGGCTCCTGTGCTTACCCCTACGTTCCCGATTGTTCGGCTAGGTGGTGAAGGGAGCACCTCTGCGATTGTTACCGCCGGGTCAGCCGGACGTGTACCTCAAACTGGATGAAGCCGAAAGCTAGCGTTCTTAAGGGAATATTCGGTCGGTGAACTAAAAGACGATTTCTTACTTACTCATTTATCTGCCCCCAGATGTTTTTCTGCTTTTTTCATAGTCCGGACATGCACTTTAGGGCATGCCTCCCAGGAAAAGGAACCCCTAACGGAACTATTCTCCCTGGAAGATGTTTCTTACTAACCATGTAATATAACATAACTAGTTGGGCACTTGTCTGCTAGAGCACCAATGACCCCTACACCTGGTCTCCACGCATGCCCCGGTTCTTACATAACCGAGAGGGTATTCGGACACACTCCGGACTATAGGGTCCTGAGGTTGAAGCGAAAGGGTCCGCTACGACAAACGATCTAATATCCGGCTAGAAGGCATTTTACATGTCATTTTTAATTACATAGTCAAATTGACTGATTGTATTCGTCTTCAATACCATCTAATAGGCTGTCTAGTTTACAGTCCCACTGGGAATACTTTGCGGCCAACTCTACTTGGTCGTACACTAAGCTCACAGGGATCTCCTTCTCATCGGGCCCCACAGGTCCGACCTCGGCCATGTGGTTTGGGTCAGCCTTCGTGTACCGCGTCTTCACCATGGCCCAGGCCTCCCTGGCGCCTTGACGGCAGGCCGATATCTTCCACAGCCGGAAGCGCCGCCATGCTCCCTGAAGCCTCTCTGCCAGCTCTCCAAGGCCTTCGGGTAGGGAGATGCATGGCCACAAGGCCTGGGCGACGCCTCTCATCACATGCCGAACTCGTCCGTGCAGTTGCAGTAGTTCGGGAAGTAGGTCACCCGTTGAACCGGGCATTTCCTCTGCAGGAAGACCCGTGAGCATACCTACAGACATATTTCTGTTAATCGACTTCCTCGCCGAACTCTTTTTTTTCAAAAGTTCTCTCAAGCACTCACTATAAATGCCGCGACGAAGCCGCCGATTCTCCTTAACGGAGTCAGACAGCTGGGCTCGAACATCCTTTATTTCCTCACCCAGCTAGGTGTTGGCATCTTGGAGATTATTTTTCTCTTGCCTCACCCTTGTAAGCACATTCTCGCCGGCCTTCAACTGGCGCAGGAGGTGTTGCTTGTCCGGATCTAGTCCGGCGCCATCTGCAATATTATTGTCAGACTTATACACATGCCGCACTTCACAAACTACTTATCTTTCGAAGTATATATTACCGGAGGGGGTCTCTGTGGCTCCCCCTGTGGTGGCTAGTGCGGCCTCAAGATGGGCCTTGCACTCTTCAAGCTCCTGAGACAGTCGGGTATTCTTTTCCGTAAGATCCTGCATAACAAATGATCCTTCAATCAGTTCTCCTAACTATTTTAAGTCTCGGGGGCTACTGGCATATATAACTGTCAAATCTTCTCACCCGTATGTCCTTTACATACTGCTCCGTGGCTCTGGCTAGACCATCTTGAGCGGCACGGAGGTGCGCGTCTCCTGAATTGAAGGCGTTCAATGCCTCTTGGGAGAAACATGCGTCACGAAGAACTGTCCGGCGGCGCCTGTGATTCATGGCACTCTCCACCTCGGAGTTGGTGGCGGACAATCTGTCGGCATCCTCTGTCGGAGGAGCATCCGACGCATGCCTCGTGTTTACCTCCGCTTTCGGACCCGGCGTTGGAGCCTGGCTGGCGGAGGCTCGATTGGCCATCTCTCCGGACACAGTACGACGAGTGCTCCTTTTCCTGAAAGGAGCACCAGCGTTAATATACCTTCCCGGAATCAATCCTGGGAGTATGGTGACACGCATTACCGTTGCGGCGGCGTTTCAGTCCAGACCGCACTTCTTTTCAGCCTGCTTGGCCGTGCTGCCTCTTGTTGGCTAGCCGCCGCGGGCTCGGCCTCCCGCCTCGAAGGCACCCCCTGCGAAACACCATTGATATACGGTGATCAAAAATAAGCACGGATGGGTAATTAGCTTCGGTCTCAGTTACCTGTGAGGCTGGGAGAATTCTGGGGTAGTCGGCCGTAATGGCGACCAAGGCATTATCGATGCTTAGTTGGTGAAATACCCCATCAATCAGCTCCACCGATATGTCCGGATCGAGGAACCATTCCGGATCCTCAGGTTGCGGAGGCAGGCTGTTTATATCTTTTACGGCCCGACGCAGTTCCTGCGTCGAACTCACAAAATGAAATATATAACCATGGGAGTACGGATCGGATGTGCGGAAAAGGGGATGTTCACTTACCCAGCTTCGAGGATTGCTCATAGAAAATCCGTTCAATGGACTGACGCGAAGAAAATCCTCCTCTTCCCCCTTGTACAGCGCGGACAAAATCTTCACCAGATCGGCGACCGATCCCAGCCCCTTACGGCCGTGACGGGTGGCATCATCCTCCCCGTTGAAATCCCACATGGGGTGGCCCCTATACTGGAGCGGCTGCACCCCCCGCATAATGCATGTGGCCATGACACTGATCATGGTCAGTCCGGAATGAGCCAGCAACCTTATTCGGCTCATCAGGTAAAGGACGTCCTTGTCGCTGTTCCTCTGGGGGCTCCGTGGATGCCAACTTAGGTGTTTCTTTAGGGGAGCATTACTGAACTCTGGGAGACCGGTCCGAATGGGATCCGGTAGCGGGGCATCTTCTATATAAAACCATTCCGAAGGCCAGTCTTCGGACGCCTTCTTCGGGGTTCCGGATAGATATCCGGTCCCGGCGATGCGCCATAGCTCAGCTCCGCCCACTTGATATATTGACCCCTCATGAGAACGGGGTACGAGGCAGAATAATCTCTTCCACAGTGCAAAATGAGCCTCGACGCCCAGAAACAGTTCGCAAAGGGCTACGAAGCCCGCGATGTGCAGAATGGAGGCAGGCGTAAGGTGATGCAGCTGGAGGCCATAGAACTCCAGGAGCCCCCGGAGAAACGGATGTATTGGAAATCTGAGTCCTCTTATCAGATAAGAGACAAAGCATACCCGCTCTCCTTTGGAAGGATCGGGACGATCTCCGCTTGCTTTCCACCCTTATAGGTGGCGAGTCCGGCTCGAACCGGAACCATGAAGGCTGGGGGAAGAAATCCCTTGGTTTGGAGCGTCACTAGCTTGCTATGCGGGACTGAGCATCTCTCCCAATCCCCAGGCTTGGGGATGGGAGCGCGAGAGGAGGAGCCGTGTTGACTGTCCATGATAGAATGGATTTTTTGTCAGAGGCGCTCCGGTGAAACCTCGCGAAGGGGAGATGGTGTGATTCGGATCTAGATCCTCGTCTCTTTTTATAGGCAGCTCATTTGCGCAGCTAGGGGGGAAGTGTAAAAATACCCTGGCTTTTCGCATTCGTTCGACACGTGGAAGATGGCCATTATTGGGCGTGGAAGCCAAGGAGCGCAGCATTTATCAGAAGCCGGACACTATTCGACAAGTATATGGAATTTGGAGAAGAACCCGCCTCGCAATGCCGAAGACAATCTACGCGCCGGACTCGTCGTCATTGAAGCCTGGTTCGGGGGCTACCGAGGGACCACCGCAGGCATCATCTCACTTGGACCCATCACTTCAGCTTTTTCACACCTGATGCTCTCTCCTGTGACTTGTCTTCCTATGACTGAGCTCATCTTCCTCTTGCTTTTACCCTGTAAGTTGGCTTTTGCCAGTCAAGAAGCAGGTTTCTCTACAGGATCCCGTTTCACTCTGCAAGCAGCATGTTGGGATGAGGTGGAGCATTTGAACTGATGTGGTGCGCTGGGGCACTGGTCGAACATGGGGCCTTGTACATGCTATAAAATTCTCTGCTGTTTCCATGCAAAAGTGCTCTGCCGCGTAACGTATCGTATCGTATGGATTCCCCAACGAATCAATCCTGTTGAAAAGGGCTACTTTGCGTGGTTCTCGCTAACGCCCGATCAGCTCGCATCCTCTACTCCTGTGGACTCTGCACCATCCATCACAAGCAAGCTGAGGTAGGCAGTCCTCAAACATACGAAATCCAAATAAAACGGACCTGTGTTTGAAGTCGTGCATTGGAGTTGGCCTGAGACCACCATGGCAACAAGACAAGTACGAGCAGTTGACAGCCGTGCACACATTGCTTTGGAGGGTCAAGGTTTCCTTTTAAAGCTACTCTAGTAGAATGCTTTGCAGGTTATGTGGGTGGCTAAGGGCAAGAGCAATGGGGGCAGCTATATGGTGCTGCTCCATACTCCACCTAGGTAGAATTGTATGAAGTAGCTACTTGGAAACCACTAGGATCCACCGCAGGCATCATCTCACTATGACCCATCATTTCAGCTTTTTCACACCTGATCCTCTCTTCTGTGACTTGTCTTCCTATGCCTGAGCTCATCTTCCTCTTTCTTTTACCCTGTAAGTTGGCTTTTGTCAGTCAAGAAGCAGGTTTCTATGCAGGATCCCATTTCACTCTGCAAGCAGTAGGTTGGGATGAGGTGGAGCATTTGAGCTGATGTGGTGCGTTGGGGCACTGGTCAAACGTGGAGCATTGTAAATGCTCTAAAATGCTCTGTCGTTTCCAAGCAAAAGTGCTCTGCTGCGTATCGTATCATATGGATGCCCCAACGAATCAATCCAGTTGGAAAGGACTGCTTTGCGTGGTTCTCGCTAACGCCCGATCAGCTCCCATCCTCTACTCATGTGGACTCTGCACCATCCATCACAAGCAAGATGAGGTAGGCAGTCCTCAAACATACGAAATCCAAATAAAACAGACGTGTGTTCGAAGTCGTGTGTTTGAAGTCGTGCATTGGAGTTGGCCTGACACCACCATGGCAACGAGACAAGCACGAGCAGTTGACAGTCGTGCACACATTGCTTTGGAGGGTCAAGTTTTCCTTTTAAAGCTACTCTAGTAGAATGCTTTGCAGGTTATGTGGGTGGCTAAGGGCAAGAGCAATGGGGGCAGCTGTATGGTGCTGCTCCATCCTCCACCTAGGTAGAATTGTACGAAGCAGCTACTTGAAAACAACTAGGTTCCACCGCAGGCATCATCTCACTGGGACCCATCACTTCAGGTTTTTCACACCTGATGCTCTCTCCTGTGACTTGTCTTCCTATGCCTGAGCTCATCTTCCTCTTGCTTTTACCCTGTAAGTTGGCTTTTGTCAGTCAAAAAGCAGGTTTCTCTGCAGGATCCCGTTTCACTCTGCAAGCAGCAGGTTGGGATGAGGTGGATCATTTGAGCTGATGTGGTGCGCTGGGGCACTGGTCGAATGTGGAGCATTGTACATGCTCTAAAATGCTATGTCGTTTCCATGCAAAAGTGCTCTGCTGCGTATCGTATCGTATCATATGAATGCCGCAACGAATCAATCCAGTTGGAAAGGACTACTTTGCGTGGTTCTCGCTAACGCCGGTCAGCTCCCGTCCTCTACTCTTGTGGACTCTGCACCATCCATCACAAGCAAGCTGAGGCAGTACTAGTGGAGTGGAGTGCTGCGTGTGTGGCGTGGAGAGAAGGGAAACCGACTGATTTGTTATTGAATCTCTTTAATTTTGGGGGGGTTGAGCCAGATTTTTTTTACACAATATAATCCAAATGCATCCATCTTACTACTCCTCACGTCCTTTCAAATAAGATGGCGTTTGTCTTGCTCAACTGGAAAAGTAGTACTATTAGGGCATCTCTTGAACGGCAACCTGCAAATAACGTCCTGCATCCGTCCGCGGATAAGGGGACTAACAGGGCCGGTCCTAAGATTTTCGGGGCCCGGGGCGAAACAAAAACTTGGGGCCCTCTAATATAACAACAATAATCAGTATTACCAATGAAGTTTTCTATCAGATAACGTTACATATATTACTTTTAAAATTTCTTCTAATTCTCAATGCTAAGTCTCTTATGACAGGGTTGATGCCAGTTTCATACATTAATTTCTTTGTGAACTACCTGTATTACTCTTGAAAATTTTGTAAATAGCTTATCTCCGTGATTGTATCATAGTTAGTGGTAAAGCTAGAAACAAAACATGACTGACTTATAGCATGCGAAAAGTTCTCTAATTGCAACAAAAATGTTATAATATAAATTGTATATTTGGCAATAACATACTTATTATATAGTCTACTAGAGAACCAAAAATAGCCAAGGTTTAAGGTAAGAAGGCAAATTCATAAAAATAGTATACCCGGGTCTAGTTAAGTTCTCTCAATGGTTTTAGGTGATTTGATTATGCAATCATTGTAACCGTGAAGCACGGCAAAATGATGTTCTCTTCATTCTTTGTAAAGATGACTCCCTTAATGCAACCAGGGGACGCTTTGGCATAACTACCGTCCAAGATAATGACTGAATCATTAGAATACTAGTCATCTTGGTACATGCGCATTCATCCCAGGGTAGGAAAATTAGAAAAACAACAAACCTCTTCCATGTAGATGGTGGCATGATCGACGGAAGCATGTGCAGGCTGCAGACGAGAGGAGCAGATGATTGTCCATCATAGCAGTGGAACGCAGATTGTGGGAAGCCGGACGGGGGGCATGTACTCGTGTGATTACAGCAGATCAATCGATGACCTTCATTGCGCGCGGGCACCATGTTTTTTTTTCAAAACCGAGGCAAACGGATTGCCTCGTCAATTAATTAAGAAAAAGATAATTGCCCAATTAATTTATGGAAAACCGTGCGAAAACCGATACAAAAGTGACACTCCAAAAGCGACTCACTCTCACAATCACGTAGACGGTCCGCCAAATGCTCCCAACACACAACAACCACAACCATCAACGCTTCTACGACTCAAAAGACCAAAGCCGCGTGGACAACACGAACACTGAGCACTACCATCATGAAATTGCAGCTGCCTTCCCTTTAGCATCATCAACCAAAGGAATCTCCAACTGCTCACTTGACAGGGGCACCATGTGAGATTGTTGGCGGCGTGCGATAGGAACCTTGGATTAGGGCTTTTGGAAAATAAGGACCGAGGAGATTAGACGATCTTTACATTCCCTACTTACAATTATGAGCACAGTATACGCGGAGATACAGATACGATCTCGGCCATGCGCTCGTGCGTCTAACTCTGAGGACAATCGATCGACCGATCGATCCGCTGTGCCCTCGCGGCCTCGCCTGTACGAAGCTCATGTGCTGGCCTGCGTACTACTTGTTCGGGAGGGGGGCCTGGGGACTAATCCACGAACACGGATGTAAGAGATCGACATCCAACCACTTACATTCGGCCTTCCAGGTTTTTTTCCAGTCCGCACGATCAAGTAGCCGCATGCAAAGGGCACAAAAGTTCAAATAGCCGCATGCAGCACTAGTTAAAATTTTAAAAAGTTCAAATATTTTACATCCCGACATTGTTGTCCCCTTTCACCACCTATCGATGCTCAATCAAATCTTCCTTGAGCTGCTCGTGACTTGGTCGATGTCGATTTTGTTGATGCATTTGAATAAACTCCTCAAATGTGGCCGGATTCTGGTCCAGAAGTTGCATAGGATCACCCATGTTAAAAAATCCAGAGCTATGGCAGCATCGTCAACCTCATCCTCGAGGATCATGGTGTGCGTTATCACACAACATCTCATCACCTCCCACAAGGTCTTCGGATCCCATTGTTTTGCAGGTCCACGAACAACTGCAAAATGGGCCTGAAGAACTCCAAGTGCCCTCTCGACATCCTTTTTATCTGCTTCTTGTCTTTGGGCAAAGTGAACCTTTTTATATCCAACTGAGTTTGAAATGGTGATGACAAAGGTAGCCCATGAAGGATAGATAGCGTCAACCAGATAGTAGCCCATGTTGTACTTATGCCCATTAACAGTATAGTGGCAACGAGGAGCTTTTTCTTCAATCAGCCTCGCAAACAACGACGGTCGTTGCAGCACATTGATGTCAATGTGAGACCCGGGCATGCCAAAAAAGCATGCCAAATTCAAAGATCTTGTGATGCAACTGCTTTAAGAATGATGGTGGACTTCTTAACATGACCCTAATATTTCCCTTGTAAAGCCTTCGGGCAATTCTTCCATTTCCAATGCATGCAGTCAAGAGATCCAAGCAAACCTGGCCGTCCTCTTGCTTCTGAGATTGCCAGGAGCCTCTCGGTGTCTGTCATAGTTGGTTCTCTCGGGTACTAAGGTCCGAACACCTCGACCACGGCAGTTGCAAACCTGACCATGGCATCTTCACATGTGCTCTCAGACATCCTTAGGTACTCGTCCCACAAATCAGCGGCCATGCCATCTGCAAGCATCTGGAGTATGGCCGTGCACTTCTGGTAGCCAGAGAATTCAATCGTTCCCACGACGTCCTTCTTCAGGATGAAATAGTCATCATAGAACCGGACGCCATGGTACAAACGATCGAAGACAGTCTTGCGCATCAGAAAACGCCGGCGGAAATGGTCAACAAATAGTGCATCGGGCGCAAAGTAGTTGGCCAACAGTGTCAAATGCCCGTGCGCCCTGTTGCAGTTGACCACTCGATGACCCTTGATCAAGCCCTTGAAACTAAGAACATGCTCCTCCGCACACTCCGCGTCTTCAAGGACTGCCTGCATCATGGCCGTCTCATCGGAGTACTCCTCGTCCGACGAGCCGCCGGAGGACTCAACATACTGCTTGTATATGTACTCCAAATCAGAATCCATTGCTACAAACAAGAATGGACAATAGTTTTCAGCTCCGGCGGCTCATCAAACAGTTGCCGGGCATCGTAGATGATGGTACCTAGCGGGGCGGTCGGGGGACAGGGGGTTGAACGGAGACAGAGGAGAAGCGGCGGGGAGCCCCGCTGGATCGCCGGGGGTGACGGAGACGCAGATTTTCGGCAGGGGTGTGGCGTGGTGGAGCGACGGCGACGGCAAGACAGAAAGAAATAAAGAGAGAAAATGAGGATGATGGAGTTGCAGGGTCCGGGAAGGGTTTTGGGTGGGCCTGGGGTGTCAAGTTCGTACGTTTCGCGTGTCCGGACTCCCGCGAACCTCCCCCACTTTTGTCTTTGTTTTGCAGGAGAAATCGCGTCCGGACCGCCCCGCGGGCCGATACAACCGCGTTGGATGACTTCCTCGGTCCGAACAGCGCGGTTCAGACTGTCGCGGGGGTTTACGGGTCTGCCTTGGAGATGCACTTAGCATCAGCTTCTTTCAACTACTACTTCTATACATCTAGCTGGTGTTATTTTTTACCCTTTTCAACCGTTCTAGGAATTGAAATATGTATCTCGATAAGAAGAAGGAAAGAATTGAAACTTAAAAAAAATGTCCACTCATAGCTTTTCCCCCAAAGGATTTAGACGTCAAATTTCTAGGGAAAAAATCCTGCATTTAACATCTTTTCTAACTGCGCAAAACATTCCCTCTTTTTTTGAAATATCTCTCGGTTGTTCACTTAACAAGAACAAGTAAAAGAAAATGAAGTTCTTCACGCTCACTAACCATTGCCTGCTCTCTTTCCGTTTTCGTTACATGCAGCTGGCATGTCTACAATTTTCTCTTCATAGTTAGCATCAAGTCTTGTGCGTGCTTGTTTTTTTTTCTTCTGAGCAACCTGGATTATGTAGTTCCAAAAGGAATTTCAAGACAGAAATCGCATGCTCCAAAAGTTAGCGTTCACGATTCAAATAAATCCTGGTGTGTTATATCTTTGTTTCTGAACCAACCATATCAACAACACCCCTGTCCTGAATATCATCAGTTATTTGAAAAATATGAGACGATTTCAGACAATATGCCTTCAGAATATTATTATGCTTACGGTTGCTCACAAATTATAAGAGGATATGCTCAGGCTCGGAACTTCGAGCAAGTACCCTCGCCAAAAGGAAAATACTTCCAGTCCCAACCTCCAACAGTTGTTCAACCTTCAACAGTTGTAAATTCCCCAGTGAACACAACTAAATATAGTCCCAACCTCCACATAAAAATCAGAGTTTTTCACAAATTTCACACTGCAGTTGCTCACAATTTTCAACCTATTGCTGGTTGGTTACATGATTAATGCACACTTACATCTCAGCTTGCAGCCTGGTGTTGTTTTCTCAACTCCCAAGGAACAACATTCTTCAAGTACTGATGGTCTTCAGCCTTCACAATTGTAAATTCATCTGTGAACAGAACTAAAATATAGCTTCGGGCTTCATGTACCAAACACACTTTTTTTTCCACAAATTTAAGTGTAGTTTCTTTCACAAATTTCAATCTGAAAGTTTTCTCAAGTCCCAAATAGCAGCAGACATGTACCTTTTCCAAGTACATCAAAATGTGCATGACAAACAAAACAAGTTCAAAGTCTTTCTGAGGTTTTAACTAGAAGCAGTGTGTCAGACATTATATCGCAGAAATGCACATGAACATCAGAAGTATGGCAGTCAACAGTCAGCCACAAGTTACAGTTTAGATGGATTTGGTGCAATGGGAATATTAATTCTGAGATACATGGGGCAAATTGTGAGCTCCAGCCACACTACTAATGCAACAATGGTGGTTCCATAAACATGCATGAGACAATCTAGAGCAACAACAGTTTGAAAGTTTCATGGGCATCATATTCAGTCAACTACCTTAGTTCAGAGAGTCGGTAGAGGGGGTCTTCGCAGATTCTGCATTGTCAGGAGAGGCAATTAATTCTTCTAGTGTGCGGAACCTCATGTGATCGGCTGCCAGTTCTTCCACGGGCCCCTTGTGACGTTCACGCTTCAGTTGAAACCTAGGACTTGTCCTAGGAGTGCCAGTATGGTAATCCTTCCTAGCATGTTTCACCTTCTCCCTCACCAGCTCTGCATCAGCACCATCAGAGGTCAGAACCTCAGCTGGCAGCTCTTCCACAGACCCGTTACGACATCCACGCTTTGTTGCAAACCTAGGACTTGTCCGAGGAGTGCCGGTATGGTAGTTCTTCCTAGAAAGTTTCACTTCCCCTCTCACCAGCTCAGCATCACCACCTTCAGAGGTCAGAACCTTGGCTGGCATTTCTTCCACAGACCCGTTATGACATTCACGCTTTGGTTCAAACCTAGGACTTGTCCTAGGAGTGCCAGCAGGGTAGTTCTTCCTAGGATGTTTCAGCTTCCCTCTCACCAGCTCTTCATTGCCACCTTCAGAGGTCAGAGCCTTGGCTGGCAGCTCTTCCACAGGCCTGTTATGACATTCAAGCTTCGGTACAAACCTAGGACTTATCCTAGGAGTGCTGGTATGGTAGTTCATCCGAGGATGCTTGACCTTCCCTCTCAACAGCTTTGCGTTGCCACCTTCAGAGGTCAGAGCCTCGGCTGGCAGCTCTTTCACAGGCCCGTTATGACATTCACGCTTCGGTTCAAACCTAGGACTTGTCCCAGGAGTGCCGGAATGGTAATCCTTCCCAGGATGTTGCATCTTCTCTCTCACCAGCTCTGCGTCGCCACCTTCAGAGGTCAGTGCCTCGGCTGGCAGCTCTTCTAGAGGCCCGTTCCGACATTCAGGCTTCAGTTCAAACCTAGGACTTGTCCTAGGAGTACCAGTGTGGTAGTTCTTCCTGGGACGCTTCACCTTCCCTCTTACCAGCTTTGCATCGCCACCTTCAAAGGTCGGAGCCTTCAGAACGGTAGAAGTCGGGCCTGCAGAAGGTCAATGTTAATTTATTTTCTAGGAAGGGTGCTGTTCACTTCAAATAATAATAATTTGTTGCAATGTTTGCTTGATACACACAACTGTACTGAGAAAGGGATAGAGGAATATACTGGGGAACGGCGCTGATGTGGGAGAGCGAGGACAGTTGTGCGATTCAGCCATATCAAGAGGTGCTTTTTCAGTAACCAAAGACAATGCTGTAGCTTCCAAACCATTTCCAGAGTTAGCAGCTTCTTGACTTCCTTCAGTAGCTACAACAAGCACAACCTTCACATCTTGGCTTCCTTCACTAGCTGCAACAAACGCAGCCTGCACATCTTGGCTTCCTTCACGAGCTGCAACAAGCACAGCTTGCACATCTTGGCTTCCTTCACTAGCTGCAACAAGAGGTTCTTTTTCCGTAACCAAGGACGATGTGGTGATTTCCAAAGCATGTCCACAATCCCCAGCCGCTTGTCTTCCTTCACTAGCTGCAGCAAACAGAGCCTGCACATCTTGCCTTCCTTCACTAGCTGCAACAAACGCAGCCTGCACATCTTGGATTCCTTCACCATCCATGACATGCATAGTCTGCCTATCAAGCGACGCCGCCCGGTGCTGAGTTGCAATATGATCCTCCTGAACAGTCTCGTCATCGCTGCTGCTCAAGTCAGTAATATCATGATCACTCAGATCTATGAAATCTATTAGTCATTTTGTGGCCTGAAATAGTAAAATTGCGTGAGCAATGATTAATGAAGAATGGTGCAGGAATAAAAACAAGCTGAAGCTATATCCATCCATCAGACATTTCACCCCTAAGGGAAAAGAAACAAGTAGCAAGGATAATAAAAATAACCAAAGTCACCTACCCTTTTTAAGAATCGAGATATTTGAACATTTATGTAGCTATTATAACATGACTGGCTCTTTAACTTGGAGCACCGGCCATGAACTCTCTTCTTTAGTACATGTGGTAAAAAAAACAATGAATGTACTATCGAAGACAAATTCAGTAAGATTATTTTCATATAACCCGTCATAAATATTTTAATGTGCAAATTCAAAGAACTCTGATTCCAGAGCTCTAGCGGTTGCTTTGATTCCTACATATCCATTCAGTATATCTTGATTGAAAATGAAGCTATCATTTCCTTCTGTACTTTGCTAAATGAATAGATTTCACAAGAGGTCGAGAAGCTCGAGTAGTAGTAAGAATTAGAGTTCTTCCTCAATTATGGAATTTTTCACATAGCTCGGGTCAATTAGCATCTCCATGTGTCGAGTTAAAAGTAACAGCGACATTGCTAAAAATCGAACAAAAATGGCTTTACCGGATCCAAGTGTGACCAAACTGTCGCTTTCTTGATCGTATCCACTAGAATGAGGCTATTTGTCTTGAGACCTGAATTTGCTATAACCTTTAGGATAGCAAGAGCTGGAGCTGTTGTAAATAATACAAGCACTTGAAGTTGTAATGAGTGTTAATGCAAAATAACAAGAAAAGAGAAAAAATAACATTGAATCGTACAGAAAAAGATCATTGGATGATATTAGCTAGGTTCACAGCTTTGAGACACTGGAAAGGATAATGTTTGTACAAGTCTTCATTAACAAGAATAATGGGTCGAAAATTTTCAAACAACATTTGTTTCACCAGCAATGAATAATGAAAGGCATGTAAGGCAAGACCAGACTACCTTCAGCTCAAATTTTATCCTTGCAATAACTTGAAGGCCAAGGTTCTTAGCTTTCACCCCATTGACTAGTACAATTGCAGCAGCACTAACTGTACAGTGCTGGAAGATAAGAAAGGCACTGCAGTTACACTTTAATGTAACATCGCTTCGCGTAATTCATCTTAACCATGCAAAAAAGAATAAAATTTGAGCTCTGAAATAATCTAGCTCTTCAGTACTCTCTTAAGATGACACAGAACAGACCATTGATTTTTACTACTGAAAATCTACAACATTGTTTGGCTGAAGGTAGTCTGGTCATGTAAAAATAAAGCTGCAATGCTAGACCAAGCAGGATCATAAATCTGAATGATTTTTTATTTTTGCAGGGTAAATCTGAGTGAAATTGTTATGTTAACAAATATTGAATAGCGGCACTTCAATCACATAGCTCAATTCTACTAGCTGGATGTTTTTATTCAGGGTTATGGTACCATACTGGAAAATTGCTGTTTAAACTATTTAGCAAAGTTACCATCTAAGTAAATATCCATAAAGAAGTAAAACAAATAGCAAGGGTATGAAAATTGCAAACCTTATAGTAGAAGAACTGCCAGCTGTTACGGGCCAATTCTTCTTAAATGCTGGCCCCAAGTTTCTTCAGCTTCACTGGATCAAACTGTGCACATAGATGACCAGAGAAACCATGAAAAAACAGTAAGGAAAAAAGGCATGCTGATGGTTATGTATTTGCGTTGTCTTTGATGTGTTACTCTTCTGTGTACCACAAAATTATATTGAATCCGTATGTCAAAACCAGACCATGTTAGTATATCAATAAAAAGTGAAACCATGTGCAGATGACAAAGAAGAAATTCATTCCCTTACACAGATTCCGCAGATTTAGTAATCCATAAGTTCAGCACTAGTATAAGCTGACTACTGGATTTTCAACTAACCCCTCTTTCAGAATTGAGATACTGATATCATATCAACGAAATAACTATATTTCCTTAATTAACTGCTATTTTTGGCTTTGACAGCCTCTCCAACTTAAAGCACCATGAACTCTCTTCACTTAATACGCGTGGCAAAATATTAAACAGTGGAATTACTGTTAATTAATGATAAATGTATTAACATTACTTTCATGCATCCAACCATGAACATCCCATATATTTTAGCGAGCGAATTTGAAGAACTCCAGTTGCAAAAATCTAGAATTTTCTGCAGGATTTGTTCACAGCAGTTCGTCAAGCGAAGTCGAAGACGCCCCTGGTTGGCGGAGAAAACTTTGATGATTGCAATTTAGGAGAGCAGCAGGCTCGTTCGTCGCTAAACCTTAATTTTTCCTGTGCCGTGGGCCAAGTACTTTAGCTGAAAGGTGTGCTTAGCATAAACAAATTATATTACAGCTAACTAGTACGACCAACCAATGTCAGGAGATCTCTGTTTTACTGTTCAACATACTACTAGTACTACTAGTTTAAGCTGGCTTTGGTGGGATCAGTGAGCTCTGGAATGCTACGAGGAAAGAGTTGGCAAATCGCAAAGAGGGCATCTGAAAAGAACAAATCTGGAAGAGAAAGACAGAGACGGAGGCAGCAGACCTTGGTTCATCTGCTTCCCCTTCTCACCCCACCTTCACGGCTTCAGGCTACCTCCTTCCTCGCCCCCCTCCCCTCCCATCCGCTTGGCCCCCTTCCAAGCTCCGACAAAACGGCCGGAAATCAGAGCGCGATCGGTGCTCTGCAAGGAAACCAGCCGGGATCGTTGAGCAGCGAGCAAGAACCAGCTTAAAATCAGCTCCAAGAAAAGAAAGACGGGGGTTCCTCACCCGCAGGACGGATCGACCGGAGGCCTTCGCTCCGCGCTCACGGCAGCGCGGTCCAACGGAGGAGGGGCTGATCTGGTGGGGTGGGGAATGCCCTCCGAGGGAGGCAGGGGTCGCCGGATGGGTTCAGTCCGTCAAGAGCGTACGGGGCGGAGAGGACGGAGGAGCCACGGCCACGGGTGGGCAGAAAACTAGAAAAGGGAGGAGCGCCTACGATCATCACGTGGGGGGTTTCTGCGTCGTGGGACCCACCGTGAACAGAGGCGCAGCAGAAAGAACGTGTAGAACAGCCCAACTCCTTTATTCACAAGTTAAAAAACGTCCATAAGAAAAACTTTCCCCTCCCTCCCGAGCCGCTCCCGCGGGCGGCTCCGGAGGCTCCAACCCTAGCCCCGCGAGCGCCCCCCCTCCTCGATCTCCCCTGGCCGTCAAAGGCGGCGCGCGAAGTCTTGCGCGCCCCGACGGGCCTCCCACGCGCGGGGGAGTGGCGTCAAGCAGGCGGCGCAGTGGTCTCTCTGGCGATGAGGCGGGTGGCGTGGCAGGCGGCAAGGTGCGCATGTGAAGGCGGAGGCGGAGCACGGCCGCGGGCTTGTGGAGGAGGTGTTGGTGCGCGGCGGCCCTCCCAGTCATAGAGGCGACAGATCTCGGAGGGGACGGCGCGCCCGGTCATGGAGGCACCAGATCTTGCCCAGGTGGGCTTCGCTAGCGGCGGTCGGGAGCTGCTGCGGTGGACGGGGTGCGTTGTGCCTCCTGGTGAAGCCGGTGTGGGGGCTGCTGCTGGCGAGTGCAAGGAGGAGGAGATGGAGCGGTGTTGGATCTGAGATTGAGCTCGGAATAGCAGCTCTCTGCAGGGAGCTCCATCCGACGACTGGTTTTCCTCTGTTTGTGGGTTCCAGGCGTCGAGGGTTGCTCTCTGTGCGTGACTGTCCGGTAGGAGTGGCTCGTTCAGCCGTTGCTTGAGGCGCCGGCGGCCCCTGGCCGTGTTGGTTTTGGGTCGGGAAGGTGGTCTAGAGTTGCTTTCCACGGCTGTGCGGGAGGTGGATGATGGTCTGAGTGCCCTCGGTCGTGCTAGGCATAGGTGTTCTGTGATGTTACATCCATGATGGCGAGGTGCTGCGGTGTGATCCTTTACAGATGAGTGGCCCAATTCGTTGCGAGGGATGGGAGGTGGGCGGCATTATGAATGAAAATCATGCACGTCTTTGGTCGGTGTTGGCATTGCTACGGGTATCGTTTTTTCCCTCCTTGGAGGCATTGCTACGGTGTGTCGCCATCTTCCCCCTCTTGTTCGGATTGTCGTCTCCGGGCGAAAGCCTAGGTCTTGGACCGGCGATGGCGGTGTTGCTGCGTCGTTTCTTTGTTGGGAGCACCGGGTGTGGAGACATGGCTTGGTGATTCTGTAATGCGGTCCTCCGATGTATGTCGTTGGTCCGACTGGAGGTTCTGGGCGCAATGTACGCCATTGCCAGCAAGCTCAAGATGGTGGCTTTCTAGGGACCAGCTGAGTCCCGCCAACTACTCGCCATCTCCTCTTCGGCATTCAAGGGTGGTTGGTGCGTCGACTAGGGTAGTCCAATTGAAGTTGTTACTCTTCGAGATGATCAGTGTTGGTCGCGACGCGGCTATGTTGCTCTAGTTAGGGTAGGCGCCTTTGCGTTGTGTATGTTATGTGTGCGAGGATTTTCTTTAGATTAGCTTGGGTGTGGTATTTGTCTACACTTGTTGTTTGCAACGAGTTGTAGCTTCTTGTAATTGTCTTCTGACTTCTATTAAAATATAATACGCCTTTGGCGTACTCTCGAAAAAAAACGTCCATAAGTCCGGATTTGACCATGTTAAACAAAATGTTATTTTGACAATTTATATTTTTTTACCATGGCAAGTTTAGTTGGTAAACATAGCCAATCTACTTTAAGTTTATTTTTTGCCAGAAAATTATCGTGCTTGCCACCTAAACGTTTCATCCTCGCGTCAATTAAAATTGTCATAAAAAATGTTCGATCTTCCATGATCAAATCCCGAACGTTCAGTATTTATCATTTCTAAAAAAAACTCCTTTCACTTTGTGATTGAAAAAAAAACTCATTATTGCCTTTATCCTCACTCCTGCCACCTCCTATATCGCCCTCGTTGGCGCCCAGGAGAAAACAACCCACTAAACATTTACTATGTTTAAGCTATCTATCTACAACTAAGATAAAATGATAAAGTTAATAGTTAGGTACTATTATATATTGCTCCCTTCGTAAAAAAAATATAAGAGCGTTTAGATCATTGCTCTTATATTTCTTTACAGAGGGAGCAGTTTGTAAAAAGAAAAAGAGAGAAAGTTTTATGGTTGTGAAGGTAGCGGTGGAATTTTCCCTAGGCAATCGGTGACATAGCACACCCAGTACAAACTTCTTAGAATTGTTATGAGGCAGAGGTATGTACTTACATGCTGCAAAATAATGGTCTCGCATGTACTTAAAATTGTTTTCCTAGCAAGTATCCACAAATACTGAGATTTATTCAGGTAAAACGTTAACTGTGGCCATAACTTCCTCTAGGGTTCCTTTCGAATCGCCTATGTTATAATTCCTAAACTCAAGAAACGGCTTTTGTCGCTCCGGCCTACCATAATGAATTTTTCATAACAGATTGCTTATCCTAAAGGGTGATTCAATATAGTGTGCACCTCTATATTAACACCCTAGTATAATACAATAACAATTCATACAATGCATACTAAGCATCCCAAAACACCGCTATAATAGGACAAAACAAAACTACCCAGACATGAAAACAATGAAACAAATCATAGGCGAATTATTCTTTGAATCAAACACCATGTCTTAGTAGTAGATTACAATTTTTTTACAGTGGTGAACCCTTTACTCCAAGGAAGATGGTGGCGGAAATGGTGGAGTGCTCCGGCATCCTTCCCACGTCCGCCGAAAGGGAGAGGGAAGGTACCCCTTTCTTTTGTTGGAGATGGGCTTTCTACTCTATAGATGGAGGCTATGGTGCTGCAATTTTGGCACCAAAGGGTGCCCCCCCCCCCCCCCCGGGTGGAAAGTTAGTGTTTCCCAATAATGTAGGTCAAGTCTTCCAATCTCGACCATCCAACCCATAAGGCTTTGATCCAAGGGTCCTTGGACATGTTTAGGCCCTTCCAAAGCCTTTCTTGCCCATAGGATCAAACCACATTCGAATCCATCAAGTTTGGAAGGATTTAGAGTCAATCTTGTCACTCTGTTTGAAAGTGGCAGCTTTTGTAAATATTGGGTTGGGCCCACACAGTGCATACGAACTTAGAATTGGGTGATTCCAGGTGCTATGGTTTTGCTATGATGTGGAGTTTAAATTTCAGTTATTGATTTTCTTCATTTGACTCAATCTTAAGGGGTCCAAGTGATGATCTTTAAGAATTAGACTTGCATGGACAGATATGTAGTAACTCCAAATTTTACCGGACCTTGAAGTTTTTCCATAGTTCATTGAATTTCCATGAAGTTCCTACACACATAAGGGAAAACAAGAAATTGTGATTGTCTTGCAATTATTAGTAGGTTAGTCCAAATAAATATCAAAGTTTACATAAAAAATAAGATACTTGCATGAAACATACAGAAAATATAGATACGTCGGAGACTTATCAAGGGCGAGATGCAGCAAGATGCTCACGTGTCGTGGAGGTGGTAGGATGGATGGGATGGCAGGGCCATGGGTTTGGTAGGGCAAGACTGCTAGCGAAAGTCGTGCTCCGACTGAGGCCGAAGTCGTCAATGGCGGCGCCTACAGGCACCGTTTCCTTGTTGAAAGCATTGATGTTGCGGTCCTCCCTTCTTTTCTGAACATGCTTTGAGGGAAATCCTAGATCCGGTCTCCCTTGAACTCAAATAATATGTTAGCATGTGTTATGGTGTTGCTAGAAGGAGGTCGCGAGAGGGCCGATCGGGGGCCTTTTTTGCCCACGGCCGGGCAAGAGGGAAGGGATTTCCTTCTTAATTCTTGCTTGATTAGATTGATACATCTCCTCTCTTTATATAGAGAGGTTTACTTAACTCCCAAGCAAGGCTTACTTGACCCCTAAGCAAGCAACCCTTATCTCTAATTAACCCTAAGACTAATGGGCCCATTAGGCCCATTACATACACTAACACTACACCCCACCTGGACATGCAACTTGTCCTCGAACTGCAGCCTAACCAACTTATAACCATGACTCGATGCAACACAAACCGAACACCTAAAAATAAGCCTTTTACATCTCGGCTTGTTTTATGACTCTCAACCTAAAAATAAGACATCAAGGTCCTTTGCGCAGCGAAGGGAAACTTGGAGGAGCGGCAACTGCATACCATGCATCTCTCGCACACACCGACGCGCTAGGAGGCCGCGCGCAGCAGCCTGCAGCCTCACCGCCGCTGACACGTGGCGGGTAGCGATCCAAGACGGAAGCGGTGACGGCGACGGCGGGGACTTGATCTGCTGGATGTGGACGCCCTGGGATGGCGGTGGCGCTGATGGGAACAAGGTCGTCGCACTCCCGTCGTAGGGCATCCCATACTGGGCGGCGGAGCTGACCGGCGGTGGCTGCTGCAGCTGCAGCGGAGCGCCGGGCACGGCGGAGGCTGCCAGGAGCGGCGGCTGCCACTGTAGCCAGGGCTGGGCGGTGGTGGCGATGGATGGCAGCTGCAGCGGCCCGGCGAGCACGGCGAAGGCCGCCTGGTGCGGCGGCTGCCACGGCAGCCACGGTGGCGCGGGGGTGGCGATGGGCGTCGCAGCCGGGTGCGGCCCGTAGGACCCGGCCAAGAACAGGTGGATCTCTTGGACCGCCTGGGTTAGGTCCCACAGCACCCCGGACACCTCTTCCCAGGTGAGGACGGCGGGGGCGGGCGCGACGGAGGACCCCGGCGCGGGCAGGAGCGGGGCGACGGTCGCCGAAGGCGACAAGGGGACCGGCAGCGGAAGACACGGGCTTGGCGGCTGTGAAGACATGATCGAATCAAAGCTAGCTGATACCAAATTGTTAGAAGGAGGGTGCGAGAGGGCCGGCCGGGGGCCTTTTTGCCCACGGCCGGGCAAGAGGGAAGGGATTTCCTTCTTAATTCTTGCTTGATTAGATTGATACATCTCCTCTCTTTATATAGAGAGGTTTACTTAACTCCCAAGCAAGGCTTACTTGAGCCCTAAGCAAGCAACCCTTATCTCTAATTAACCCTAAGACTAATGAGCCCATTAGGCCCATTACGTACTCTAACAGCATGCATCCACGCTGCTTGAGCACTTTTTTCTCAACTGAGGATATTATTATGCTTGTACAAGATTATCAGGGGTTATGCTCAAGGTCAGAGCTTCATGTAAGTAGCACTAATAATGGATGATGTTCAACCTTCATATATATAGCTCCAACCGCCATGTACCAAATCACATACTCCGCAGAAATTTTACCTATTGCTGGTTTAGTTACATCTCAGCTTGCAGCCAGGACGAGAAGAACAAAAATGTAGTTTTCTTAACTGACAACTAAATAACACTAGCTGTGTGCCTTTTTCATGTACATCAACATAACACCTTAGAAAATGTGCATGTCAAAACAGCTAGAAATCTCTTGGAGATATTTAACTGGAAGTTCAGCAGCAGCTTGTCGAACAAAAAGGGACATAAACTGATATGCAATTCTTCAAGGCGAAAATGGACTCATCCACTAAAACTTTTATTCATTCCCATGTTTCCGTGGGCAGCAAGTGTAGAATTACATTTTTAACTTCAGCTCTCCTAATTGATCCATCTCAGCGAAACTAATAAGCTAGCTAGCTACGGCTAGGCTAGGCTTAGGCTACTTCTACTCCTCGATCCTCTGGGCCGCGGCTACTGCTCCAGCAGCTTGTTCATCGTGGGGGTCTTCATCTCCCACGCGTGCAGGTTGGTGACCTTGATGTCCGACTCGCCGTTGTTGAAGACGAAGAGGTGCGCGTCGTCCCCAATGGCCTTCCTCGGGTAAACTCTTGTCAGGATGCACGTCTTTCCGCCGGCCCCGAAGCTCTCCACCACAGAATGGTCAATCTGAAATGAAGTTCGCGACATGGCTTAGACCCCTCTTGCAACGGTGACATAGATATTAATCAGAGCATACTTTGATGATTGGTCATGTGGTTAGTTACGTACCAATGTCCTGAGGGCGATCTTCTTGGTCTTGGCTATGTCAACATTGACGAAGCCCGCAAAGGTCGGCCTGTAGATCTGAGACTCGTACGACGACCTGCTTCATAACGATCATAGGGAATTACTATTGGATCAGGATGCATGGATGGTCCAACATTTCAACATTATATGCAATAGTGTGACTTGAGTGAGTTATATCTTATATGTTACCTTGTTGGGTCATTACACATGAGGACGACATAATTGGTGTCGTTGGTCTTGAACACCCTGAAGAAGACGGCTGTCCTCTCCTCGAGGTCATCGGAGGCCAGCAGCCAGAGCCCAAACGGCCCAACGCCGCCCTTGACGTGCGAGTTGAACTTCTTGCATAGCCCCTGTGCATCGGTTCGCCATGACGGGTCGAACTTCTCCGCCTTGTCCAGGTTCCTAATCGAGAACGCTGCCTCAACATCCGATTGCACGGATTTGAAGCCGGTGACCTCGAAGTACTCACCACCCTTGACAGCCTTGTTGCTGACATTGATGTGTTTTGAGCGCAGCGACTTGACCTCCTCCACAGGCCACTGAATCAGCTGCCTCCCACTCCGTGACAGGAAGATCTTCCTTGGTATCGCCTGAAAAAAAATCAGCAACAACAATACATCTCGATCTCAGCACTTCCGGTAGAAAACATACTAGTAGCAAAAAAAATTTTGTTCATGTGGCAGCGTAAGCTAGTGACCTGGATGCCGGCCCAGCCCTTGTGGCGGTCGTCGGTAACGGTGTCAGACTCATTGGCCCAGCCCCAGAGCACTCGGCGTTTCTTGGCCGGGTCGAAGAAGGACTTGGAGGCGTAGAAGTCACCATAGTCGTAGCGGAGGCCGTAGTCATTGTCAGGGAAGGCGGGGTCAGGGGTGTACCTCTCCTTGTCGTGGTTGTAGGTGCCAACGGTGTAGTAATCGTATCGTGTCAGCTCTAGACTCACCTTGAGCACGTATTTGACGTCCTCGGCCAAAGCACGGTCGTGCAACTCCGCGGTATCCACACCGCGCTGGTGGTGACGGCTGCCTCCGACCACCGCCACAGGGAAGAAGTCGGGACATTCCCACATTCCGGTGAGTCCCGCATGCAACGAGTGGCGCGCCTTGACCCACTTCTTGAAGTCTCGGCTCCGGTACAACGCCGCGATCCCCCTCATGTTCTCCTTGGTGCCCACCACCAACCTCCAGTGTCTGCACATATACAAGGTACAACATATATTCTTTATGTATACTCATAGCACAATATATAGTTGGTGGGGGGGGAGGGGGGGGCACCGCCCCCTTCCTCCCAAGCTCTGAGCTAACTTGTGAAGAAAATTTGTTCGGACGACCAAGATGGAAAATAAAATGTACGCGTACCCGTCGGGTCCATACCACGCTGTCGTGGGATCACGGAACGCGCTCACGTTGATGCCGTGGTCGGGGGTGATGATGGGGTTGTACTCGGGCTTGACCCACTCGCGGAGGAAGGGGTCGGAGAGGTTGGCCGGGTACGCGACGTTCTGCACCTGGTTCTTGTCGGGGTCGATGCCGGTGTACATGATGATAGGGACGTCGTTGGGCAGCAGTGTCGCGGAGCCAGACCAGCAGCCGTTGACGTCGAAGGGCCTGGTCGGGTAGATCGCGGGCTGGAGGGCCACCCAGTGGATGAGGTCGGTGGAGACGGAGTGCGCCCAGATGATGTTCCCCCACACGGCGCCCCTTGGGTTGTACTGGTAGAAGAGGTGGTACAGCCCCTTGTAGTACATTGGCCCTGCATCCATCCGCACGTTCGTTTACATATTGGGTGCACAGTGCCATGCAAACATTTTGAACGAATTTTCTTCACGTAGTGTAGGTTTAGATACATGCTGGGTCGCACAGCACAGTGCCATACAAATATCCACACTGGTTAGTTAATTGCTACACGTAGTCACGTACCATTGGGATCTGATTGGTTGTTGCGTCGTCATGGGAAGTAGGTCAATGCCATGCAAACAAAGGCGACGAGGAATGAGCAATGGCCCGTTGAAGAAGAAGATGATCCACAAACATGGAGAGGTAGATAGATGGAAAGAAAATACGTGCGTACCATTGATCCAGTGCTTGGGGGGCTGGAAATGGTAGCCGGTGCGCAGCTCCGTGGCGACCTCCTTGGCCTCCAACGACTGGAGCTCCGGGTAGACGACGTGCGACGCCTGCACCGCCGTCGCCGCCGCCCAGCACAGCAGCGACACGATCGCTAGCGCCGCCGCCGCAGTCCCCATTCCCTCCCCTCTTCTCTGAGCACCCACCACCCGTACGTATACGAATACGAGAGTAGCCTGAAGGAGACGTAGGAGATGAGTGAGTGAGCAATGCGGTGTGTGGTCCGTACGCTTGTATGCACGGGTATTTATAGTCGGGTTTGGATAAGCAGTACACATGGGACTGAGATCCTAGGACTCCACGTGGTGGCCGTGTTGTATTGACAGTCAAAGATTTGGATAAGAACGCACGCATGGAATGGAGAGAGATCCTAGTATTCCACAGGGTGGACCGCGCGCGCGCATGGATAGGCCACGGGGCTCTCCTCTCCTAGATGAACCAGCCGGGGGTACGATTTGACCGTACGTCGGTACGTGTCACTACGCCCGGATGCATGCACGTATATCCGCTGGTCCACGGCGAACGTCGCCGCGCGCCGCCGATCGAGCTCGCCGCGGCGTGCTGCTGCTTTGGATACGGGCATACGGCGACCGCGGAGCCGCCGTAGGTGGATAGGTACACGATGTTTCATGGGTTAACTTAACTCCGCACGTGCCCCTCCGTTTAATAAATGTATATTTGGTACGTGTGCTTGTTAAATTATGATCTAAATTCTAGTACCGTGTTGGACTAGACGTAGTACAAACGGTGTGGGCCTTTTGCGTTGACATCGACGCGTACGAGTACAACTCGTTTACTTGTCTTTCAAGGACTCTCATGTATTGCCCTCTTATATACCCAGTGTAGTCGCACTTCAGACGGGCTGTCGTCTCGTGCTTGTAATACTCCTCCTCATAGTAATTGCGCCTTCGTGCGTCCGTGGTTTTCTCCCACAAGGGTTTTCACGTAAAAATTCGTCTCTGTCTCGTTTATTTTTTGTTATTATCTAACAAGTGGTATACAAAGCTAAGGTTCCAGATACAAGATTTGAGACGAGAGAGTTAGGTTGCTTCTGTGCGCGCGGCCGCACGAGACCTGTCGATCCGCCAGTCCGAGCGAGATCGATTTCCGCTGCAACCGTACACGATCATCAGATCGTTTCGCCGAGTCCGACAGGCGGTCCAATCTGTGTGTGCTGCTTCATCTCAATCGGCGGCGCGTGGAGCTACAGCGGCGTCACATCTATTACAAGTACTACTTCTCCTCCCGCTCCACGTCATCGCACAAGGAAGGAACTAGTACTACTACCGTAAAGATACTAGTGCTAATTGATTCGCACGGTGACCGAGAAAGCTACATCTCACGTGAAGCTTACCCCGTCGGCTAGTACTAGTTTGTACTAGTTTGGTTTATTGCTCTGTCATCGCCAAGTGCTACGTCCATTGCCCGAAGCTACCAGGTGCTACTGTTCCTTCCTTTGCTACGCATATTAAATTCTGTCAAGAATTTTTCTACTCCGACTTGTACTATTTTGTGCACAGATTTATTCGACTCATGGCATCCATGAAGTATGATCTTCCGCTGCTGGACCGTGACACAAGGTTTACCCTATGGCAAGTCAAGATGCGGGCGTTGTTGGCACAGTCCGATTATGATGAAGCACTGGATAGTTTTGGGAAGAACAGAATTCATGATTGGACTGATGAGGAGAAAAGAATTGATCGTAAGGCTTTGTCAAAAATTCAACTCCATTTGCATAATAATATTTTGCAGGAAGTTTTGAGCGAGAAAACTGCCGCCGCTCTATGGTTAAAGCTGGAAGGGATTTGCATGACTAAAGATCTCACCAGCAAGATGCATCTGAAGCAAAAATTATTCCTGCACATGTTACCCGAGGGAGGTAATGTTTTGAATCATATTTCAGAATTTAAAGATACCATATCTGATCTAGCTGCAATGAAGGTTAAGTATGAAGAGGAAGATACTGCTTTAATGTTACTTTGTTCACTGCCAAGTTCTTATACCAATTTTAGAGACACCATATTATACAGTCGTGATACTCTCACGCTTAATGAAGTTTATGAAGCTTTGAACTCCAAGGAGAAGATGAAATTAATGGTGCCTCATGATGGTTCAAGTTCATCCCAAGCCGAGGGATTATCTGTTCGTGGTAGGACAAAGGAGAAGAACTCCAATAATGGAAACAGAGGCAAAAGTAAAAACGGCTACAGGGGCCGGTCGCAATCCAGAGACAAGAAGTATTGCAGGTATTGCAGGAGAGACGGGCATGCCATCTCTGATTGTTTCAAGTTGCAGAACAAGGAAAAGAGGAAAGGTAACAAACAAGGTGAAAATTCTGCTAACGTTGCTCGTGATGATAGTTCAGATGATGCTCTTATCGTTATTGCTGGATGTGCTGAGATCAATGATGAGTGGGTACTTGACACTGCATGCACTTTTCATATGTGTCCACATAGAGATTGGTTTAATACTTTTGATTCCACTACTTCTGCTGGTTCCGTTTTGGGTTTTGATAATTCACCATGCAAGATTGAAGGCATAGGTTCTATTCGAATCAAGATGTTTGATGGCATAATCAGAACTTTGACAGATGTTCGGTATATTCCGAAGATGAAGAGAAATCTTATCTCTGTTAGTGCCCTTGATGCAAAGGGGTACAAGTATTCAGGTGGAGATAGTGTTTTGAAGGTGACAAAGGTTCCCTTGTTGTGATGAAAGGTGACTTAAGTTCGACCAATGGTCTTTATTACCTTCGAGGTTCTACTGTTTCAGGTAACGCTACTCCAGTTGTTTCAAAGAATTCTGATTGTGATGCTGCTAACCTTTGGCATATGCGTCTTGGACACATGAGTGAACTTGGTTTAGCAGAGTTAAACAAGAGAGGTCTTCTTGATGAATATGAACCTGGTAAACTGAAATTTTGTGAGCATTGTATCTTTGGCAAGCACAAGAGGGTGAAGTTCAACACTTCGACTCATACAACTGAAGGCATTCTTGATTATGTGCATTCTTATTTATGGGGACCATCTCGCAAGAAGTCACTAGGTGGTGCTAGTTACATGCTGACTATTATTGATGATTATTCGAGAAAAGTTTGGCCTTATTTCTTGAAGCATAAATATGAAGCATTCTCAGCTTTTAAGGAGTGGAAGATTATGGTTGAAAGACAAACTGAAAGGAAGGTAAAAATACTTCGCACTGATAATGGTATGGAATTCTGTTCTAAGCAATTTAAAAATTATTGCAAGTCTGAAGGCATTGTCAGACACTACACCGTTTCTTATACTCCTCAACAAAACGGTGTTGCTGAGCGTATGAACAGGACCATTATTTTCAGAGCCCGTTGCATGTTGTCCAATGCAGGTTTGCATAGGTGTTTTTGGGCTGAGGCCGCTTCCACTGCTTGTTATCTCATTAACCGTTCACCATCTATTGCTCTTAATAAGAAAACTCCAATTGAGGTATGGTCTGGTTCACCTGCTGATTATTCACAGTTGAGATTTTTTGGTTGCACTGCTTATGCTCATGTTGATAATGGAAAGTTGGAGCCTAGGGCTGTTAAGTGCATCTTTTTGGTTATAAGCCTGGTGTTAAAGGTTATAAATTATGGAATCCTGAAACCCAGAAGGTTGTTATTAGCAGAAATGTTATCTTTAATGAATCTTCTATGTTACATGATGTTTCATCTACTAATGTTCCCGTTGAGAGTGAACAACAGCCTATTGTTCAGGAGTCTACTGTTCAGGTGGAGCATGTTATTGATTCAGGTGATACATCTGGTAATGAAATTGTTGATGCACATGATGAACCCGTCGTTGATGATGATCATGTCACTCCCACTCCAAATCAGCCTATTGTTCCACCCAGTTGTAATCTTCCACGTGACAGAGTTAGAGGGGGTATTAATAAACCTGACAGGTTAATTGAAGAGTGCAATATTGTTTCTTTTGCTTTATCTGTTGCAGAAGAAATGGAAGGTAATGCCGAGCCTTCTTCATATTCCGAGGCTATTATTTTTGGTGATAGTAATAAGTGGATGACCGCTATGCATGATGAGATGGAATCACTTGAAAATAATGGCACTTGGGATTTAGTAAGATTACCTAGAGAGAAGAAACCTATTCGTTGCAAGTGGGTTTTCAAGAGGAAAGAAGGTGTTTCTCCTAATGATGAGACAAGATATAAAGCAAGGTTAGTTGATAAAGGTTATAGCCAGATTCCAGGTATTGACTATAACGAAGTCTTTTCTCCTGTTGTGAAGCATAGCTCTATTCGCACTTTACTCAGTATTGTTGCCATGCATGATCTTGAGCTTGAACAATTGGATGTTAAAACTGCATTCTTACATGGAGAATTAGAAGAGGATATTTATATGGAACAACCTGAAGGTTTTGTTATTCCTGGAAAAGAAAAGCCTGTCTGCAAGTTAAAGAAATCTCTTTATGGATTGAAGCAATCCCCTAGACAGTGGTACAAGAGATTTGACACCTTTATGCTCTTTCAAGGTTTCAAAAGGTGTAATTATGATAGTTGTGTTTATTTGAAAACTGTCAATGGTTCAACTATTTATTTGCTCCTTTATGTTGATGATATGCTTATTTCTGCAAAGAGTATGTCAGATATTGATGAACTAAAGAAGCAATTGAGTAATGAATTTGAGATGAAGGATTTGGGTGCAGCAAAGAAAATACTTGGCATGGAAATATCCAGAGATAGACCGTCTGGAAAAGTATATCTAAGTCAGAGAGGATATATTGATAAAGTTCTTCGTCGTTTTAATATGCATAATGCCAAGCCAGTAAGTACTCTGTTAGCTGCACACTTCAAATTATCATCAGCTTTATGTCCTAAGTCAGATGCAGATATTGAGTACATGTCTAGAGTTCCCTATTCAAGTGCAGTTGGTTCACTTATGTACGCCATGGTTTGTTCTCGTCCTGACTTATCATATGCATTGAGTGTTGTGAGTAGATACATGGCTAATCCTGGAAAAGAGCATTGGAAAGCAGTTCAGTGGATTTTCAGATACCTGCGTGGTACTTCTAATGCTTATTTACAGTTTGGGAAAACTAGAGATGGACTTGTTGGTTTTGTTGATTCTGATTTTGCTGGTGATTTGGATAAGAGAAGATCACTCGCAGGTTATGTTTTCAATATTGGTGGTTGTGCTGTGAGTTGGAGAGCAACTTTGCAGTCTATTGTGGCTTGTTCCACTACTGATGCCGAGTATATGACTATTTCTGAGGCATGCAAAGAAGCTATCTGGTTGAGAGGTTTGTACACTGAGCTTTGTGGAGATTCATCTTGCCCTACCATATTTTCTGACAGTCAAAGTGCCATATATCTTACAAAGAATCCAATGTATTATGAGAGGACAAAGCACATTGATGTCAGATTTCATTATATTCGAGATGTTGTTGCTGAAGGCAATTTGAAGGTATGCAAGATAAGTACTCATGATAATCCTGCTGATATGATGACAAAGCCAGTTCCTATCAATAAGTTTGAGCTTTGCTCAGGCTTAGTTGGTATTTCTCATTAGTCCTATGGACTTTGACGCACAAGGTGTTTATGCTGATTTGGATGGAGTTATTCACTTTCTTCGACTACTGGAGGGAATTTGGATCAAGGTGGAGATTGTTAAATTATGATCTAAATTCTAGTACCGTGTTGGACTAGACGTAGTACAAACGGTGTGGGCCTTTTGCGTTGACGTCGACGCGTACGAGTACAACTCGTTTATTTGTCCTCCAAGGACTCTCATGTATTGCCCTCTTATATACCCCGTGTAGTCGCACTTCAGACGGGCTGTCGTCTCGTGTTTGTAATACTCCTCCTCATAATAATTGCATCTTTGTGCGTCCGTGGTTTTCTCTCACAAGGGTTTCCACGTAAAAATTCGTGTCTCTCTATCTTGTTTATTTCTCGTTATTATCTAACAGTACTAACTTAGAACTTGATTGATTTGTAAAACGCCATCAAACTATATATCCAAGTTACGTGCTCGATCTGTGGTGTTGAAGTTGAATGTGCTTGATTGGTTTAGTTTCACGGAAAAAACAAAGAACTCGAATTAATACATGTGCTAGCATCAATTTTATCAGAATTCTTTGACAAAACGTCGAAAAAATTCAGTCAGCCCAAGGATACTTTAGTCAGCCAACTCTTGATGGCTTCAATTTTGTCCTCATCCACTTCAACTCCCTACGAAATTTTCCGCAAAAAAAGAAAATAACTCTATATGAAGTCACAATATAGCCACGGAAACGATGCTCGACCAATGCAAAATATGGATTGTTTTTAAGAGAAAGAATAGTTGTAGCAAGATGACCTTTCGCCCCCGTTGCTCCCCTAGGGCTACTCGGGTGGCGACTAGTCCAGTCGCCTCCACACCACTCCCTTCCTTAGCCCACCTCGTCGCCGCTTGAGAGGGTTGCTAGGCTCGCCCCTAAGGCTCCCGAGGGCGGCGGCGGCGGGGCCTCCTCCGAGTGTTGCTTGCGGCTGCATGGGTGGCGCGCTCGTGGTGCCTATCTGGTGCGGTAGAGTTCGTTCCTGGTGACGGGGTGGCCGACCCGGTGAACATCGACGGTTGGGCAATGTTTGGGCTTCAAATCGCATGATCTAGGGCATGAGGGTTCGGGATGCCTCGTCTAAGTGTGTGCATGGTCAGGCAGGAGAGCTGGGTGGCTTCAACTAGCGTCCGACCACCCATTGTCGGCGGCGGTTGCAGTCCTCCGGTCCTATCTGGGGTGGCTCTGGCTGCTTCTTCCCCCTACTTGTCCTGATCAGCGGTTGTTCGCCTCAAATCTGCCAGGTTTTCATGTTCGGCTTGTTTGCCTCCTTCCTTCAGATCTGGATTTCCTTTGGGACAAGCCGGCCTTCAGTGGCATCGTCATGGGTGGTGGGTTTGCTGGTGATTCAGTGCCCCTAGGTTGGGAGGTGGCCACAAATGTCGGGACCGCGTCACCGTTACCATGGTCACCATTTGTTGGATCCGGTGTTAATTTTGGATGGAACTGATTTTTTTTCCTGCTTTAACTGCATTGGGTTTGTTGCTTAGATTTTGCGCTGCAACACGGCGGTGCTAGTCGATGATGGTAGCAGCCGGAGCCGATGACATTTTGTGGGATGCTACAACCATGGTGTTCGTCTGCTGGAACCGGCCGGTGTTAGAGACACAATGGCAGCCATCCTAGAATCCCGACGGTCGTGAGGCACGGGACGGCAAGCAACAACGCCCTGCTGTTGTCAGATATGAATGGTGTCAATGTTGCTTTTGTAATTCCAGGTGCGGATAGGGTCAATGCTCCTTTTGCCTTTTTACACTATTCGTGCTAGATTTCACTTTTTTTTTCTCAATGCGGGTTTCGAGTTTGGACCCGGAAGTTTTAGGGGCTGTAGTCACTTCCTTGTGAACATTCACATTTTTTAAATGTTTGTTGACATTGAAGCATCGGGAGTACCCTAGACCGGGAGCACCGACGATACTTTCCCCTGGTTCCCTGGCTGCTTCATACGCGTGTCTCTCGGCTAAATGCATTGGCGGAAGATTCATGCCCATTGCCCGTGATTGAGCTGGCGGCACTCCTGGACGCGGCAGGCCGTCTTGCTACCACGCAGGTAGCAAGGGAAGCTGGCGGCCGGCTGCCTGGTGGAATCGGATATGCGGCGTGGGATCGTGAAGAAATTGCTCCGGTGCGCGGCGTCGTCGTGGCGAAGGACTAGGGAGTCATGCGACGCACATGGTAGACGTATTCATATGCGTATGCATTTAATTCGCCGCAAGAAAATATGCATTAATTAGAATCAATAACACGTGAAAGGACTAAAATTACCAGAATGTCTTTGGGCTAAATTAAAACTGATTCTCGTTAAAATCGGTAGTACAATGTACCGCAAAAATTCCCTAAAGAAAATCGGAACATCTTAGTCAGTACAGCTAACAAGAAAACACCTACCTTGCGGATCATAATTCTCACTTTGTTCCTATGTGGAGAAAGAAGCTCGTAGACGTACTTCTGCTCGTGCAGAAAGAAGCCAGTAGCCCGGCGCACGACCTCGATACCGAGGAACTAGTGGAGAGCCTCCAAATCCTTGAGGGCGAACTCGGTGCCGAGGCGAGCTGTGATCTGCTGAAGGAGCGCTGGCGATGATGCAGTCAGGATGATGTCGTCGACATACAGTAGGAGGTATGCGGTGGCGGAGCCCTGGTGATAGACAAACAGGGAGGCATCAGACCGTGTGGACCGGAACCCCAAGGCCGTGATCCGCTGGTACCAGGGCCGAGGTGCCCGCTTCAACCTGTAGAGAGAGCGGGAGAGCAAGCACACATGGTCCGGATAGTCGATGTCGATAAAACCAGTGGGCTGCTGACAGAACACCTGCTCGTCGAGATGGGCATGAAGGAAAGCATTAGACACATCGAGCTGGTGGACTGGCCAGGCGCGAGAAACAGCAAGCTCGAGAACAGCGCGAATCGTGCCCGGTTTGACAACCGGGGCGAAGGTGTCGGTGAAGTCCACGCCGGCACGCTAGCGGAAGCCGCGCACCACCCAACGTGCCTTGTAGCGCTCGAGAGAACCGTTGAGGCGAGTCTTGTGGCGGAAGACCCACTTGCCAGTGATGACATTGGCACGGGGAGGCCGCGGAACAAGCTGCCACGTACGGTTGCGCTGCAGGGCGTCAAACTCCTCACGCATCACAACTAGCCAGTTCGGATCCCGAAGGGCTGCGCGAGCGGAGGTGGGGAGAGGGAAGGCGCCGAGGTAGATGCAGCACACGCGTACTCGTCCGACGGGTAGCGCTTGCTGGGACAAAGTGTCCCAGTCCGAGCTCGAGTGACCATACCGGTGAGGGGTGCGGTCGTAGCGACGGGGGCCGCATCGGGGGCCGCGGCGGGGGCCTGGGCGGGGGCCACAGCGGGGGCGGCCGAGG